>NC_041406.2:141629434-141819434 GCF_900747795.2 Erpetoichthys calabaricus
TTCATCATTGGCTCAGTGCTTCAGTATCTGCATTTTTTCAGGGACATAACCCCCTGCAGATAGTGAGAATTGACTGTGTCATGCAGGGCCGACTTAACAGCATTATAGACCCCCCGGACTAAGCAGAGCACTGGGGGCCGTACCTACACAACCACTCAGCAGGTCACAATATACATAGATTAGCGTGGGGCCCCCAGGCAACTGCCCAGAGTGCCCATGCGTTAAGATGGCCCTGGTGTCATGTGTCATACCTGGGGTATCACCTTCCTGGCTCTATCTATTGAGTTAAGTGGTATCACCCTGCGATGTAAGGGGGGCACCATTGCTAACACTGTCTTCTTTTTCACCCTGCAGTACCGAGGGACAGCCACAGGCAGAAGCTCAGTGTCCACCTTCAGGCCGGAGATGTACCCCTCCATCCCACAATAAAAACCGGCGGTCCCCAGAAGATGGCGGCTCATAATCCTACTGGAAACCCCGCCAATGGAGACGGTGGTCCTTTGCTCTCTGATGCTTTGTAATAGATGCTGCTCGGACATGGAGTGACTTTCATTTTCTTAGTTTCATTAGGTGGGTAGATGCCTGTAAATTAAAGCAGGGCTGGGGGGCTTCACCTGGCTGGTCGCACATTTTCTTAAATTGCCCACCCCGACAGTGAATATCAGATACTTTAAGTGGTCTCCTTTTAATTTTATGTGCATTACTTTCCAGAATGTTTTCTACTTTTACACTTTGTACGCTTTGGGTACTTTATACCACACTGCCAGCAGATTTGTGGATTAATAGAGTGCCTTTCCATTCTAACCACAAGGGGGCGCCAGAGAGCCCCAAATCACAGACACAGTAAGGCACCACACGTTGATAGGATAAAACAAAGGATTTTGATTCCGTTCCCAAGAGCCTCTGCAACTCTCCTTCCAATAACGAACAATTATAAACACAATAAACTACTGAATCTTTCCTCCTTCCAGCTGAGTGTTGCCCTCTTCCTCCCGACTCCGACTCCAAGAGCTATGGGAGCTGACTCCTTTAAAGGCGAACCCGGGAGTACATCCAGTGACGCTAATGTGGCCAGTTGGAAGAACTTCCGGGCTTCAAGAAAGCCAAGGAGATCCTCCCGCAGCAGCGCCCTCTAGCGTCCCCCCTGGGAACATACAGGGCTGCACTTCCGGACTCCAACTCCCGTGCAGGCCCTGCAGGTATCCAGACTGGGACCCTACATGAGGGACACTGCCACCTAGAATGGAGGGGGATGAATTGCCCCCCTGCTGGTTCCTGATGTCTTTGAGCATCCCAATCAGGATGGGAATCATGAGGCGTCCCGGGTGGGTATTGCACCCATTTCTTTCATGCTGGGTAAGGAGTTCGCCTCCATCCAGGGTGGGACATCTTCACCATTACAGAAGACCACCCAAGTAGCTCTACAGGTGCAGTGCGATCCTTTTATAAAATATCGCATTAAGTGATTCAGTCAGGGTGACAGACTTGGGTCAGCAGTGAGCGACATTTGTGCCAGCTGACCCATTCATGCCCCCTATAGAGGCGCTATAAAAGTAATCCAGGTTTGTTGGGCCTTTACTTTCAGGTAATGGACATGCAGAATAATATCACGTTAATGAATGAAAATGAAAACCACTGGAGGACGATTTGACGCCAATAAAAATGTCCATGAAGCCGACTCAAGCGGGCTGCGGTGCTGTTCCTCTTACATTCGGCCACCTTTGCCACCCGTCGTCCCCGCTTCTGCAACAGCACTGACGCTGCTGCGAGGAGATACCTGTAATGTCGCCGCTGTTTCTTTTTAAATAGCAAAACGTCCAAGTCGGTGCCAAAGAGGCCTCAAGGGACTGCGGCAAGAAGCAGACATGTGATATTTGGTGCTGTAGATACAAGCTTGATCCCTGACTGCGAGGCACAAAGTCTCTCTAAACAATGGCGGCACTTTGTTTATGGAAGAATGCAGAGGTTTGGCAGGCCTTTCGACTGCAGGGTCTTCATTCCTCCGGGAGAGTCATCTACATATAAAGTCACCACCGCTGTTTAATATTCCACTGAGTTCCTAAGAGAGGCCTCGCGCATGGGGGGGGGGGGCAGATTTCGAAGCACCCACCGAGAACTGAGATTTTCAAAGCCTTGCACGAACAAGGAGCGTGAGCTATAAATGGGAATGCAAGGCGCCCAGCAGCAGGATGGCAATTGACTTGGGGCGTGACGCGGTCACTTTCATACGTACGCATGTCTGTGTTGATGGAATCCGCACAGGTTTGTCGTCATCCTTCTCCCTCTCCGTGTTGGGGAGGCAGTATGGCACAGTGGTGTGTTGGATTCAAATCCTGGTGCGGTGGGTCGTCCATGTTGTCCATGTGCTGGCATAAAGTATCAGTGCCCCATAAGATGTAATGAAAAGAAGATTCCGAATTGGCCCAGGGTGCTCTTTTGGGGTCCATCCATCACTTTTCTGAACCCATTTGAATCATTCTCCTTAGCTTTGTACATTTGAAAGGCACCAAGGGAAGCTGAAGTCACAAGATCATGATAACTTACAATTGTTGTATAATATGACCTGTGACCCATAGGGGTCATACCAGCTCTCCAAAACCCAAACACGACCACACAGACACAAGTCCTGGTTTGGATAGTTGGTTTATTGGTCACACATACTTTTATATAATTGCACAAACCAGCACACAAGTCTTCTTTCTTCTCTCTTTCCCTCTCTTCTCCTCCACTCCTCCCAGGTGAGCTTTGTCCATCCTCCACTCCACTGGGTGAGGCCGAGTGGACCCTTTTAGCTCCGACAGACCATGTCCTAGTATTGGGTCAGATGGAGGTCCCATGAAATAAGGATTGTCCATCTCCCTCACAGCACCACTAATAGGCCCTGCACTTTGGGACTCCAAATCCCAGCATGCCTTATGGGTTTCCATCTGGGTATCCAAGCCCAGAGATGCTGTAATCTAACATGACAGAGAAGAAAGTACTCAGAAGTTGTTGTGTCCACAGGTCCCTGGCGGTATGGATCCCTGTTCCGAGCCAATGCATGCAAGGCACTTTGTTCCCTGGATTTACAGGGCAGGAATTTAATCCGTCAATTTGGGATGTCACACATGTGTACCTGGGGACCACCTTCCTGACTCTGATGAGGTAAGCAATGCCTCCCTGTGATGACAGGGGGCGCTGGTGATTACTGTATCTTCTTTTTCCAGCACAGTTCTGACAAGAAGGCCAATAAGGACACTGAGTTCCACCCACATGACCCAGAGTGGGCCCCGCCCCTTTTGTGTCACACATCATAAAAGCGGGTGTCCTTCGGAAGATGCCATTCATTTGGACCCGAGCCATGGATGAAGTCAGAGTTCTGATTGGATCCCTTTAATTTGGCTTACTGTAAGGATAAAATATGCCACCCTCATTTGTGCCCAGGACGCCATTTTTCTGGTTTTACTTTTTACTCGATAAAATGGGGCAGCCCAGTTGGAGCCCCAACATTCTTTAGTTGCCCTCAGCCTGTTCCTCGGTCACACAGTGAATGCAGTCTCAGGGGCCTTTAATTCATTTAATGATACCATAAACACACTTCAGGCTACATTTCCTAGTAGATCAGCCTTGAAGTGTTTTTACAGAAAAAAAAGATGAAAATCAAATCATTTCATTTATATTATGATACAGAAACAAAAAAAAATACACCAGCAGAGGCCTGTCACTTTTTGTTGGATTCCACTTGACGGTAAAGCACAGGATTCTGAAGTCAAATTAATTTGGTGCTAATTCACGAATCCCCTGGGGAGCAGGTAGCTTTGTGAAAATCATTTTTTCCATGAAGCCCCAAAGATTAGTTTGAGTCACTAGAAGGCCGATGTTAAATGATGGCCTCATACAAGCCAGGCTGTAATTATAAACATATTCCCTATAGCACACTGCACTACACTAAATCTTTTGTGCCCTTTTCTTGCTGAACCATTGACCTCCATCCACCGTGTTACCTTATGTGTTCTGCCATTTGTCTTACTCACTTTGACACAAATGAAATTTATTATAAAGAGCAATTACTGTCATATTGCAGCAAAATACATATGGGCTCGTTAATGCCTTATGGCCATCATGCCACATACGGTTAAAGAATACTAAAGTAGGGGAGCATAAACCTCCAGAGCAGGGACCATCAAGTTACCACGAGTCATGTCATCTAAATCAGAGCCCCAGAAGCACTTGGCTCCTATCAGTGGCGATGCCATGCAAATAACGGTGATAGGGCCTGAAACGTGTACTCGATTAACAACACGATCTAGGAAAACACTTTATACAGTAGATCTGGTAAGGCGCTGATGTGGCAATAAGAGGCGTCCATATATAAATATCATGGCCAGCTAGTCAACCTAACAGAACAGATAGACAGATATGAAAGGCACTATATGATACATATGAAGGGTACTGTATACAGACAGACAGACAGACAGACAGACAGACAGACAGACAGACAGACAGACAGACAGACAGATAGATAGATAGATAGATAGATAGATAGATAGATAGATAGATAGATAGATAGATAGATAGATAGATGTGAAAGGCACTGTATTATAGATAGATAGATAGATAGATAGATAGATAGATAGATAGATAGATAGATAGATAGATAGATAGATAGATAGATAGATAGATAGATAGATATTAATTTTAGTATAGTCAGCAGGATCACAAAATTAGATAGATATTAATTTAGTGTAGTAGGCAGGAGAGATAGATAGATAGATAGATAGATAGATAGATAGATAGATAGATAGATAGATAGATAGATAGATAGATAGATGTGAAAGGCACTGTATTATAGATAGATAGATAGATAGATAGATAGATAGATAGATAGATAGATAGATAGATAGATAGATAGATAGATGTGAAAGGCACTGTATTATAGATAGATAGATAGATAGATAGATAGATAGATAGATAGATAGATAGATAGATAGATAGATAGATAGATAGATAGATAGATAGATAGATAGATAGATAGATAGATAGATATTAATTTTAGTATAGTCAGCAGGATCACAAAATTAGATAGATATTAATTTAGTGTAGTAGGCAGGATAGATAGATAGATAGATAGATAGATAGATAGATAGATAGATAGATAGATAGATAGATAGATAGATAGATAGATAGATAGATGTGAAAGGCACTGTATTATAGATAGATAGATAGATAGATAGATAGATAGATAGATAGATAGATAGATAGATAGATAGATAGATAGATATTAATTTTAGTATAGTCGGCAGGATCACAAAATTATATATATATTAATTTAGTGTAGTAGGCAGGATAGATAGATAGATAGATAGATAGATAGATAGATAGATAGATAGATAGATAGATAGATAGATAGATAGATAGATATTAATTTTAGTATAGTCGGCAGGATCACAAAATTAGATAGATATTAATTTAGTGTAGTAGGCAGGATAGATAGATAGATAGATAGATAGATAGATAGATAGATAGATAGATAGATAGATAGATAGATAGATAGATAGATATTAATTTTAGTATAGTCGGCAGGATCACAAAATTAGATAGATATTAATTTAGCGTAGTAGGCAGGATAGATAGATAGATAGATAGATAGATAGATAGATAGATAGATAGATAGATAGATAGATAGATAGATAGATAGATAGATATTAATTTTAGTATAGTCGGCAGGATCACAAAATTAGATAGATATTAATTTAGTGTAGTAGGCAGGATAGATAGATAGATAGATAGATAGATAGATAGATAGATAGATAGATAGATAGATAGATAGATATTAATTTTAGTATAGTCGGCAGGATCACAAAATTAGATAGATATTAATTTAGCGTAGTAGGCAGGATAGATAGATAGATAGATAGATAGATAGATAGATAGATAGATAGATAGATAGATAGATAGATAGATAGATAGATAGATAGATAGATAGATAGATAGATAGAGGCTCTTTTGTGTGGTGAAAGTCAATCACCAGTCCATTGGCTTTGCTGATGTTTAGTTGCAGACAATTCTTTCGGCACCAGGACACGAAGTTCTCCCCCTGACTCCTCTCCTGTGTCCCACCCCTCTTATCAGTACATCCCATAAGTGCAGAAACATCTGAGAATGTCTTTAAGAGACCTGACCTGCTGTTGTGTTTATAGATGGAGGTGTGCAGAGTGAAGAGTGACGCAGACAGGCCTTTTCCTCATGTCACTCCAGTGTTGCTCACACAGTCCTCGAGTCTCATACACTGCAGTCTCTATGACAGACAGTCCATCATCCAGGAACCCACAGGCTCATCCACCAGAGTCTCCCCCTTAAGAGAGGTGACTGGAAGATAACTGAAGGCACCAGAGAAATCACAAAACAGAATAAGAAAACATAAAAGCCAAATATGAAGAGTCTTTGTCATTCGGTCTTCTCCAAAGTCATTTCACATCAGAGTCACTCCATCTTAATCTCCTCTGCAGCGGGTTACGTCTTCAAAGCACACCTTTTAAAAAATCAAATAACTCATTTGAAATGACTTTTAAGGTTTAAAACTCACAACATTGTTTAATCTCCAGTAACATTAAAGACTTATTTCTGATTTTGATGTTGCCTTGGGATTTGGAATTTGGGGTCACCAGCATTGTGAAGCACTTAGAAGGCCAGCAGTAAGCGACACCTGCCCTAAGATTAGACGCAGTCAGGTTTGTTTGACCCTCAAGGGAGACACCACCGTCAGTGGTAATTTACTAAACGTAATTGTAACTGGCACCACTACCTCATGGATCCAGCATAATGGTTCTGAATGCCAACTTGAGCATGGTAAAGGCGCTATATAAATAAAATGTATTATTACTATTATTATTATTACATCCAGTGGTTGTCTGTGAGGAGTTCAAGGTTTTTATTTTAGTGAACAAGCAGTCACTGAGGCACCTCACATCATTAATGTTGTGAAATAAGACAAAAGAAACAAAAAAGAAGGGCTGGAGGACCAGTGGGTGACCCCGTTTCATGTCCAGGATAAAGAAATGAAGAAATAAGGATGAGATGAGGCAGGATCTTCTGGAGTGTTGTGAGCTGCTCAAAGTTACCTGAGGCATCATACATACAAAAAAGAAGCTTGAAATGTTCATACGCAGCTTTCCACACAAATGTCGGGGATTCGTAAAAGACATTTGATTGGAGATCTTGTGACTCTGACCTGTGTTAAGGCAAAATTTCAGAGAAACTAGGAATTGACAACACACTTGTGCAATCTGAAGGGACCTGGTTTATATTCATCCATCTCAATACACTGAAACTTGGGTTCTGCCCCTCGTTGTTTATTAACTCAAAGCATTTGGGGATAAGGGGGGAGCGTTATGTCATACTGATGTGGAAAAATTTCTTGGTCCCCTTAGAGTTCATTGAAAAAGCGCCTCATGAAAGTGATGAAATGAAAAGTCATTGTCCCCTGTGTCCCTGCATTTATGTCATTGAGTAAAGCCAAGCAAGTGATCAGGCGTTCCTTAATCCACAAAGATCTTCTAAAATGGCCGGGGCACATTTGTTGGGGCCCCTAGAAAAGGCCCTAAATAACTGGATTCAAGTGATTTGTCAAGCTCGCTGTTTTCTTGAATTCGTAACACGCACATGTCTCCAATCGTTCGATCAGCCATTCTGACGATTTAAATGGAGAAAAGTCATCACTCTGCTCTTTGGTGTCATCGTGTGTCCCACACTGACCATGGAGCAGAAGAAGTAAAGGAGAGAGTGGACTGAGGAGATCAGAAAGAAAACGATAGACCAACATGTTAGAGACAAACGCTAGAAGACCACCATCTCCAAGCAGCCTCATGCTGCTGTGACACCAACTGCAAATGTTATGAAGAAGTTTAAGGTCCATGGGACACATAATCCATATGTGGGATTAAAAGATGACAACGTCAAGCTTTATAGCTCTAACCAGCTAAAGGTCAGGGTCTCATGTAACACTTAGACTTCATGAGAACATAAGAAATGTGAGAAACAAGATGAGTTGGACTCCGCCAGGGCTGCCCATTGTCACCGATTCTGTTCATAACTTTTATGGACAGAATTTCTAGGCGCAGCCAGGGTGTTGAGGGGGTCCGGTTTGGTGGACTCAGGATTGGGTCACTGCCTTTTGCAGATGTTGTCCTGTTTGCTTCATCAGGCTGTGATCTTCAGCTCTCTCTGGATCAGTTCGCAGCTGAGTGTGAAGCGGCTGGGATGAGAATCAGCACCTCCAAATTCGAGACCATGGTCCTCAGCCGGAAAAGGGTGGGGTGCCCTCTCAAGGTTGGGAGCGAGATCCTGCCTCAAGTGGAGGAGTTCAAGTATCTCGGGGTCTTGTTCACGAGTGAGGGAAGAATGGAGCGTGAGATCGACAGGCGGATCGGTGCGGCGTCCGCAGTAATGCAGGCTCTGCATCGGTCTGTTGTGGTGAAAAAGGAGCTGAGCCATAAGGCGAAGCTCTCAATTTACCAGTCGATCTATGTTTCTACCCTCACCTATGGTCATGAGCTATGGGTAGTGACCGAAAGAACGAGATCGTAAATACAAGCTGCTGAAATGAGTTTTGCCTTTATTTACGCGCGCCTTTATTCGGCGCGCCCAATTGAGGTCGCCCTTTTGAAGCTTGCCTTTATTTAAGCGCGCCTTTATTCGCCGCGCCCAACTGAGGTCGCCCTTTTGAAGCTCGCCTTTATTTTACGCGCGCCTTTATTCGCCGCGCCCAATTGAGGTCGCCCTTTTGAAGCTCACCTTTATTTACGTGCGCCTTTATTCGCCGTGCCTAATTGAGGTCGCCCTTTTGAAGCTCGCCTTTATTTACGTGCGCCTTTATTCGCCGCGCCTAATTGAGGTCGCCCTTTTGAAGCTCGCCTTTATTTTACGCGCGCCTTTATTCGCCGCGCCCAACTGAGGTCGCCCTTTTGAAGCTCGCCTTTATTTTACGCGCGCCTTTATTCGCCGCGCCCAACTGAGGTCGCCCTTTTGAAGCTCGCCTTTATTTACGTGCGCCTTTATTCGCCGCGCCCAATTGAGGTCGCACTTTTGAAGCTCGCCTTTATTTACGTGCGCCTTTATTCGCCGCGCCCAATTGAGGTTGCACTTTTGAAGCTCGTCTTTTTGTGCGCGCCCTTATTGAATAGAACCGCCAATGACTTGTGTGAGTTTCAATTCCATATTGACAATCCCATAGATGAGGTTTTGATGCCTTGAATGAAGTTGTCTTATGTCCTAATAGTCTTCAAATAAATGAATATAATTGAATTGGAACTATTTACAATTATCTAGAAACCCCTCAGTGTTGTGGTCCTGGGAGAAGCCGTCAAAAACAAACCAAAAATTAAAAAAATACTGTGGCTCCTCCCATAGAAACCTCCAAACTGTCCAGAAGTCCCCGCCTCCATTCCCCCAGTCCCTCCCCTCAGGGCACCACCCCTTCTCTTCCTTTTATGGTCAATCAAAGTCCTCTCCGCCCTCCCTGCTAAACTCTTCCAGAATGTTACACTGCCAAAGAATATCATTTTTAGGTGGAGTGTTCCTATAAGTGGATTCAGAAATTCTCCCTTAACAATGTGTATGTTAATATTTATGCAATATTACTTAATTTTTTTTTTTTTTTGTCAGTGAGGGGCAAACGATCCGTGGAGAGGTGCTGAAGTCTCATGGAGAGCTTGTGAGCAGGGACTGCAAACTCTGAAGGTTCTGCAGCCGGATATCTGCTTAAGGGTCCCATCATTTTTGTTCATGCCATCTTCATTTATGTTATTATTTGAAATATTCCGTTGCACCCAAACTCTAAAGCAAGTACGAAAAAAAAAAACAATGATGGGTGCCAATGACTTTGAAGAGACAATTGTGGGCTTGTCTTTTTTTGTGGAGTGGCACCAACGCATTGGTCCACATCTGCTGCCAAGGATGCTGGATCTGTGAGGACCACCTGGCCACCATGCCTCCCGTTTAACCATATACTTCTTACATTCTATTTTTCCTATCTTTATGCAATTTACACTCTAATAAATCTGTAAGAGATTCCGTAGAACAGCTTCTACTTTCTTTTAAGATTCTATTGAAAACACATGATGGTAATTATCTTCACCAACAATACTCTTATTGAAATTTCCTGAATTATGAGAAAATTGCTTTAAAAGTTGAAACACATGGAAATTTAATGATTATTAGAATAAATAGTTTCTGTGATGAATATCATCTGTGACAAATGACAGGACAAAGTGCTACAAAGACGGACAGTCGGAGCGTTACCTTGCGTGGAACACTCGAGCGTTCTGGAGATCCTCACGTCAGGGTAGAGGGACGTTTAAATGTGAAATGTTATCAGCTACAGCTTGGAATTCAAAGAGAAAACAAAATGCAAACGTTCACCTATGGAAACATTGTCTGAATGTCATTTTTTGTCCTAAAAAAGCGATAATGTAAAATGACTTAAACTGGCAAAAGAACAAAGAAATGTGACTGCTGACATATGGAACACACTTCTCTTTCCAGATGAAACGAAATGAGATCTTCTGGGTAATAGCACAGAAGATAGGTGAGACGAGACACAAGAAAAGCAGCTTTGGGTTAAAACTTGACACATTCCAGCTCAAGCATAATGATGACTTATCACGCAGCTTCATGCTGTAGCGATCCTTCGGAGCCAAAAGTGAAATCTCTTTTCAGTATGAATAGGACCGGAACAGGATCATTCATTTATCAAGGCTATCAAGAAAAACTACAGGCTGGCCCACGAAAAAGTGTCCCACCTCCACCGAGACGACTCCCGGATAGGCGGCTGCAGTCGTGCCTTGCTGTCTGACACCCTGGGAATCACTTTTGTGGTGTTCAGTGCGTACTAGTGCAGCCGATATTAACGACATGCAGTATTCATTGCAAGAAAGAATTGCCATAGTGGAAGCAGACGTGCGGATAGGTTCCATCAAAGAAACACGGGAAATTTTAGCCGATCAGTTTCCTCACTGTAGACAGCCAGTTAAAATCCGCAGACTGAGCAGAACATTGAAAATGCGATGCACAGAATCGATCCCATGACGTTGCAAAGAGTGTCCATGAAGATGCTGAAATATGCACAGAGATGTATGGACGCACAAGGAGATCACGTTCAGCATCTTCTGTAGTCAAAAAGTCAAAGTCAAAGTGAACTTTATTGTCATCTCAGCCATCTACAGTGCATCCAGAAAGTATTCCCAGCGCTTCATCACTTTTTCCACATTTTGTTATGTTACAGCCTTATTCCAAAATGGATTAAATTAATTTTTTTCCTCAGAATTCTACACACAACACCCCATAATGACAACGTGAAAAAAGTTTACTTGAGGTTTTTGCAAATTTATTAAAAATAAAAAAAACTGAGAAATCCCATGTCCATAAGTATTCACAGCCTTTGCTCAATACTTTGTCGATGCCCCTTTGGCAGCAATTCCAGCCTCAAGTCTTTTTGAATATGATGCCACAAGCTTGGCACACCTATTCTTGGCCAGTTTCGCCCATTCCTCTTTGCAGCACCTCTCAAGCTCCATCAGGTTGGATGGGAAGCGTCGGTGCACAGCCATTTTAAGATCTCTCCAGAGATGTTCAATCGGATTCAAATCTGGGCTCTGGCTGGGCCACTCAAGGACATTCACAGAGTTGTCCTGAAGCCACTCCTTGGATATCTTGGCTGTGTGCTTAGGGTCGTTGTCCTGCTGAAAGATGAACCGTCGCCCCAGTCTGAGGTCAAGAGCGCTCTGGAGCAGGTTTTCATCCAGGATGTCTCTGTACATTGCTGCAGTCATCTTTCCCTTTATCATGACTAGTCTCCCAGTCACTGCTGCTGAAGAACATCCCCACAGCATGATGCTGCTGCCACCACCATGCTTCACTGTAGGGATGGTATTGGCCTGGTGATGAGCGGTGCCTGGTTTCCTCCAAACGTGACGCCTGGCATTCACACCAAAGAGTTCAATCTTTGTTTCATCAGACCAGAGAATTTTCTTTCTCATGGTCTGAGAGTCCTTCTGGTGCCTTTTAGCAAACTCCAGGCGGGCTGCCATGTGCCTTTTACTAAGGAGTGGCTTCCGTCTGGCCACTCTACCATACAGGCCTGATTGGTGGATTGCTGCAGAGATGGTTGTCCTTCTGGAAGGTTCTCCTCTCTCCACAGAGGACCTCTGGAGCTCTGACAGAGTGACCATCGAGTTCTTGGTCACCTCCCTGACTAAGGCCCTTCTCCATCAATCGCTCAGTTTAGATGGCTGGCCAGCTCTAGGAAGAGTCCTGGTGGTTTCGAACTTCTTCCACTTATGGATGATGGAGGCCACTGTGCTCATTGGGACCTTCAAAGCAGCAGAAATTTTTCTGTAACCTTCCCCAGATTTGTTCCTCGAGACAATCCTGTCTCGGAGGTCTACAGACAATTCCTTTGACTTCATGCTTGGTTTGTGCTCTGACATGAACTGTCAACTGTGGGACCTTCTATAGACAGGTGTGTGCCTTTTCAAATCATGTCCAGTCAACTGAATTTACCACAGGTGGACTCCAATGAAGCTGCAGAAACATCTCAAGGATGATCAGGGGAAACAGGAGGCACCTGAGCTCAATTTGGAGCTTCATGGCAAAGGCTGTGAATACTTATGTACATGTGCTTTCTCAATTTGTTTATTTTTAATAAATTTACAAAAATCTCCAGTAAACTTTTTTCACGTTGTCATTATGGGGTGTTGTGTGTAGAATTCTGAGGAAAAAAATGAATTTAATCCATTTTGGAATAAGGCTGTAACATAACAAAATGTGGAGAAGGTGATGAAGCGCTGGGAATACTTTCTGGGTGCACTGTACAAGTATACAGATAGACGAAATTGCGAAGCACAGGGTCCACAGTGTAACAACATAACATGCAAATAATAAATTAAAAATAGAATTAAAATTTAAATTTAAAATTAAAACACAAACAAGACAAGACATTGGGCAAAGACAAGACAAAGGAGTAGCAGCAATATTGATGTGTAAGATATGTAATATAATAAAGAAATAATAAATAATAGATATAGATAATACAGAAATGATCAGTGTATACTAATAGTTGTTTAAGACGTGTAGACAATGACAGATCAGAATGTTTCACAGCAGAAGGATATCAAGAATGTCCAAATCCTTCAAGGTCAGTATGAGATTTTCAGTTCTTCTCTACCCTCACACTTGTCTTCACAGGACAGTGGTTCGCATGTATAAAAGTTTTTAGAGGTGGTTGAGGCCGTGTGGGAGATCCCAGGGGGCAGCCTGGTGTTAAGGAGTCTGACAGCTTGGGGGTAAAAACTCTCCTGCAGCCTGGCAGATCTGGCTTTGATGCTGCAGTATCTTCTCTTGGATGGCAGAAGTGTGAAAAGTCCATGTGAGGAGTGTAAGGGGGTCCTGCTCAATGCTGCAGGCCTTGCGGACACTGCGTTTGTAAAATATGTCCTGTAGTGAAGGGAGAGGCACCCCAATAATGTTCTCTGCTGTCTTCACTATCCTTTGCGGTCAGATATGTTGCAGTTGCCATACCAGACTGTGATGCAGCTGGTCAGAACACTCTCAATGGTGCCTCATGGTGAGGATGGAAGGGAGAAGTCTTGCTCGCTTCACCCACCTCAGGAAGTGTAGTCTCTGCTGGGCTTTCTTGATTAGTGATGAGGTGTTATGTGTCCATGTAAGTTCCTCGGTTATGTGCACACCAAGGATCTTGGTACTCCTAACAGTCTCCACATCTAAACCGTTGATGCTGAGTGGGATGTGGGCAGGATGTGATTTTCTGAAGTCCACGATTATCTCTTTTGTCTTGTCGACATTGAGAGATAGATTGTTGTCTTCACACCATGCAGACAGCTGTTCCACCTCATCTCTGTATGATGTTTCATCATTCCTTCTTATTAGTCCCAGCACCGTCATATCATCCGCAAACTTGATGATGAGGTTGGTGTTGTGCATGGCTGTGCAGTCGTAAGTCAGCAGGGTGAAGAGCAGTGGACTAAGCACACAGCCCTGTGGCGCTCCAGTGCTCAGTGTGATGTTGCTGGACGTGTTGCAGCCCATCCAAACTGACTGGGGCCTCTTTGTCAAGAAATCCAGGATTCAATTGCAGAGGGTGGTGTTCAGGCCCAACCTGCTCAGTTTTACAACCAGCTTTTGCTGGATGATTAACCCCTTAACCGCCCTCTGCCGGATATATCCGGCACCGTTGTTTTATTGCTAACGCCATACTGCCGGAATTATCCGGCACATTTGCCTGTGGTTATATGAATGCCTGGCAAGTAGTATAACTGACGGTTTGGCGTGGGTATTATTACTACGTTGTATTTCGACAAGTCTGTGGTTGTTTTGGCCGGTTATGTGACGTGATTCGCATGTAACAGCTGTGAATATGGCGAAACGTAAACTGACTTCAAGTGAGGCTTTGCAAGCGATTTTGGACAATTCTGATCATGATTGTAGCAGTTCTGAAGAAGATTTTAGCGACAGTGATGAGCAGCAACGTGCGCTGCATGATACTGTGAATGAAGACGCATCGGATGACGGCGCTGAGTGGGTGTATCCCCAGCATCTCAGCTGGTCTGCTGCCCGTGGTGAACTACCTTTTCTGCATTCGTTTGAGGGAACGTGTGGCTTTATTGTTGATGTAAACAATTACACTGCTGAGCAGTTTTATGAGCTGTTTGTGTCACCTGATTTGATCAGACATTTTGTTCATCAGACAAATCTGTATGCAGCACAGTTTATTGAGAAAAATCCCAATTTACCTCCACATTCCCGTGTTCGTGCTTGGTTTGACACTGATGAAAACGAAATGAAAAAATTCATTGGGATTTTGATGTTGATGGGAATAATCAGAAAACCAGATATTGAGATGTACTGGTCTACAGATCCTATGTATGCAACACCTATTTTTGCAGGTATCATGACACGTAACCGATTCTCTTTGCTGCTGAAATTCTTTCATTTGAATGACAACAGAAACGAGCCAGATAAGAAAGATCCAAACCGCGACCACTTGTTCAAGCTACGTCCTTTGATTGATCATTTATTTGAAGCATTTCAGTTGCCCTACATGCCAGGACCGTCAGTTGCAGTTGATGAAAGTTTATTGTCGTGGAAGGGCCGCTTACAGTTTCGACAGTATCTACCATTGAAAAGGGCACGGTTTGGTATCAAGATGTTTTGCTTAGCTGAGAATTCAGGTTACATTTATAGATTTCGTGTATACACTGGCAACTTGCACAACATTTAGTGGTCAATACTGCTTGAATAAATGTAAAAAATGTAAAAAAAATGTAAAAAAGTAAAAAAACGAAAATTGTTCAGATTTCGCCTGGCTTGGGGAATATTTAGGGAGTTGGCGGTTAAAGGGTTAAGAGATGAATAGCATCTTGACATATGTGTCTTTTTTATCCAGATGTGTCAGAGAGAGGTGAAGGGCAGAGCATATGGCATCCTCAGTTGACCTCTTTGAGCGACATGCAAACTGAAGAGGGTCAAGGGAGGCAGGGAGACTCGTCTTTATGTGTGACATGACTAACCTTTTGAAGCACTTCATGATGATTGGCGTGAGTGTAACTGGTCGGTAGTCATTCAGGCATGTCACTGATGACTTCTTCTGCACTGGTATGATGGTGGTTGACTTGAAGCATGCTGTAAATGAGAGAACCAAATTTTGATTTTTCTCATCACCACGTGGAGGCGGCCCGCTTTTTCGTGGGCCACCGTGTATATTCGGATAATAAAACATAACTCAACATATTCAAAGCTGGTTAATACATTTGAGGTTAGTGTGGCACCGGAGATGATAATTGTATCCTTGGGGGTGAAAGCAGGAGACAGCCCAAGGTAGAGCCCCAGTCCATCACAGAGCCCCCTGACGCTCACACCCATTTGGAATCACTAATGTGACTAACATGTAAGTAGCAATGAATACCTCAAGAACATTCCACACAGAAATGAGAAGGAGGTGCCAGTTCCATGTTGACAATCCCATAGATGAGATTTTGATGCCTTGAATGAAGTTGTCTTATGTCCTAATAGTCTTCAAATAAATGAATATAATTGAATTGGAACTATTTACAATTATCTAGAAATCCCTCAGTGTTGTGGTCTTGGGAGAAGCCGTCAAAAACAAACCAAAAATTTAACAAATACTGTGGCTCCTCCCACAGAAACCTCCGAACTGTCCAGAAGTCCCCGCCTCCATTCCCCCAGTCCCTCCCCTCAGGGCACCACCCCTTCTCTTCCTTTTATGGTCAATCAAAGTCCTCTCCGCCCTCCCTGCTAAACTCCTCCAGGATGTTACACTGCCAAAGAATATCATTTTTAGGTGGAGTGTTCCTTTAAGTGGATTCAGAAATTCTCCCTTAACAATGTGTATGCTAATATTTATGCAGTATTACTAAATTTTTTTTTTTTTTGTCTGCGAGGGGCAGGCGATGTCCACTGGGAAACCGGCGGGTTCCTCATTAATGATTGATATGTGTCTGTCGGACTCTCTGCGGGATGTGCAGGGAAGGCAGCGGAGAATAGAATTCAACAGTGGAAGGTGGTTTGAGAAGCAGGAGACCCTCTCAACAGGGAGAAAACACGGGATTAATATTCATTGTGAAAAGCAATAGAAGATCAATGAAGGATGAAAAGAAAAACTTCATGCATGTCTTTAGTGCCTGATGTTTTGTTAAATGTAAAATCAAAGTGGGGGGTGTCTGTCTGGTCTCCAATTCTACTGAAAACCCCCCAAAAAAGCCTCAGAGATAATGGGAAAAGAGTCTTAACATGACTGCCATGGATCACTAAAGCTTTTTGACATCATGAAGAATGGAGGAGTTTGGCTCCTAATTCTAGTCGGACTGAAATGGTTGGAAGTAGGGGGCATCCATCCGTCATCTGTTCACTATGGGACCCATTTGAGGGTCACCGGGCACACTCGGGCACCTTACTTGCATGAGGCCAGTTTAGTGTCACCTCAGCTGGCAGGCCTTTGGAAGGTGAGGGGAACACCAGAGAACCTGAAGAGAACCTGGACACAAACACACACCAGGGTTCTTTGGACGTGTCATCATTTCAAAGTGTTAACTTTAACATGTAAACGTACGGTGGATTCAGAAGGTCTTTAGACGCCTTCACGTATTGTTTTTCTGCTAACATCGTTAAAATTCAGTTTCTCCATCGTCAAGCAATACTCAGTATCCCGGAATGACAACGTGACAACGGGATTTTAAATATTTTCATAAGTTTGCTAGAAATAAAAAAAAATATCACATTGACAGAAGAATTCACACACCTTGGCAACCATTCCATGCTGCTTAGTGTAGTATTCTACCTTAACATGTTTTCTTTCTTCTTCTTCTTCTGTTTCTCTTTTATTATTATCTCGGTGGTGAAGCCTTAGCGTGAGTATCAGAAAACATCAAAACGTCATCAAGCGTGCCGATTTGAGGCCAGGGGTGTCAGTCATTCTCAAACATGGACTCCTTGTCTTTTTTTCCAATTCTTCTTCTTCTTCTTCTTCTTCTTCTTCAGGTACTTTAAATATTATTATTATTATTATTATTATCTTCATGGTGAAGCATTAGCGTTAGTATCAGAAAACATCTCAAAACATCATCAGGATTTCCAATTTGTGGCCAGGGGTGCCTTACAATTGTGACGTCATTCATCCTCAAACATGGCCTTCTACTCCCTGCTAGGACTGCATGAAGGACGCTTTGTAATTTCTTTGCATGTCCTACTCTGAGGTGGGACAAGCTCTTAATCCAGTCAGACTTTGAGTGCAATTCTAGGAGTGATTTCTGAGACCCTTGTTACATTCAATCTGGCGTGATTGGCAATTAAAACCCCAATAATGGCTTTAGCTCAGGTGCATCCTATCATGTTGTTCATCATTGAGATGTTCCTACACCATGTTTGAAGTTCTCCTCTGGCCAATCGAAAGATTGGACTGATTAGGAAAGGTGCTGGTCTATCCATAGAAGGTCTCACAGTTGAGCAGAAGCCAAGCTGTGAGGTTGAAGGACTTGCCTGCAGAGCTAAGAGACAGGATTGTGTTGAGGCGCAGATCTCGGTGGAAGGCTACCGCCATGTCTGCAGTATTGAAGGTTCCCAAGAGCACAGAGGACTCCAGACTTCATAAATGGAAGAAATCTGGAACAGACACAACTCTTCCTTGGGTTGGCATTTTAGCCAAACTGATCAATTAAGGCAGAAGGGCATTGGCAAGAGTGGCTATAAGAACCTGATGGCTGCTCTGGTTGAGCTCCAGAGAACCTGAGTGGAGACAGGAGAAACTTCCAGAAAAACAGCTATCACTGCAACGCTCCACCAATCTGGGCCCACTGTCAGACACGTGTGCTTCAGGAGCATCTTCAAGGATCTGGAGAAGTATGGAGGACCAGGGAAAAGGAGGGTGGCATGACACGGCTGTTAACCTCTCTTCCCTCTTTGCCCTTAGAATTGATGATGACTTCAAGGAAGAACCACAACATAATTTCCTCACAGAACATGAAAGTCCTGTCTCTTCTGCCCCACAGAGAATTTAAGAAGTGGACAGTCCAAAAGTCAGCGTTCAATCCAGAACCCACAACTGAAGGTGACACTCCAGATCTAGAGAAGTAGGGACCAGGAGAAAGAAGCGTGGCATGATACGGTTCTTAACGTCTCTTCCCTTTTTGCCCTTAGAATTAACAAAACCATTCCCATGGTGAAGCACTGCGGTGGCAGCATCTTGCTGAGGGGTTGTTGTTCTGCACCTGGGACTTGTTTGCATGTTCTCCTCATGTCTGGGTATGAGGGTTTCCTTCTAAAGACATGAAGATTAGGCCCCCTGTGTGTGAGTGTGTGAATGTATGTGTTCTCCCTGCGATGGACTCGTGCCCCATTCAGTGGATTACTCCTGCCTTGCACCCTATGCATGCTGGAATCGACTCCAGCCCCCCTGTGACCCTGACCAAGATTAAGCGGGCTTAGAAAGTGGCGTTATATCTGTAATCAATTTGGACCACTTTACTGAGATCTGTTTTCTCTTTGACATTAAAGAGTCTTTTTTCTGTTGCTGAGTGTCAAAAAAGCCAAATCCATGTTGGTTTAATATTAAACAACAAGAAGATGTGAAAATGACCCCCAGGGGGAAGTGGGGGGGGGGGGAATGGGGTTGGGGAATGGGGGTGAGTGGTGTACTTTCATAGACATTTCTTTCTTTAAAAATAAAAGATGCCTTTAACCAAATATTATTTGATGATTTGAGGAAGGCTCCCATATTTTCACGCCCAGCTCTTCTCCTCTCCTCTCCTCTCCTCTCCTCTCTAATGGCAGATCTCTGCTAATGAGCTGTTGCCCTTTTTCACCTCCCATTCAAAGCTCTGGGGGTCACTTTCATATTTTCTGATTTTTGGATCCAAGTCCTTTAGTCACATGGGTGGCACATAAATCAGGAATTATTCTAATAGGAGCAAAGCAGCCATTTGGTGCCCCAGATATCACCTCAATCAGCCAAGTCCTGTCAACTGGCAGGCATGTAAGTCGTCCTCTTTTGCCTCCTGTAGACGCCCAGTGCATCCGACATGACAGCCACTGTTGGGGTCAAAGGGAGAAAAGACACCGCTGAGCATGTGGTGGTACTTAAAAATAATTGCTGGATTGTCCCTTTTCTAAACGTGATTTGAGTTTGAAGCCTTGGTTACTATGGTGGCTCAGTACAGCTCGACTTTCAGACCCTCATAACAGGGAGTCAGGCTGTACTGAACCACAAAGGTTACTTGTAGACCCCCATAACAGGGAGTCAGAGTGTACTGAACCACAAACTTTACACCAAGACTCCCATAACAGGGAGTGAGGCTGTACTGAACCACAAAGGTTACTTGTAGACCCCCATAACAGGGAGTCAGAGTGTACTGAACCACAAACTTTACACCCAGACCCCCATAACAGAGAGTCAGGCTGTACTGAACCATAAAGGTTACACCCAGACCCCCATAACAGGGAGTCAGGCCTTACTGAACCACAAAGGTTACACCGAGACCCCCATAGCAGGAAGTCAGAATGTACTGAACCACAAACTTTACACCAAGACTCCCATAACAGGGAGTCAGAGTGTACTGAACCACAAAGGTTACTTGTAGACCCCCATAACAGGGAGTCAGACTGTACTGAACCACAAAGGTTACTTGTAGACCCCCATAACAGGGAGTCAGACTGTACTGAACCACAAAGGTTACTTGTAGACCCCCATAACAGGGAGTCAGACTGTACTGAACCACAAAGGTTACTTGTAGACCCCCATAACAGGGAGTCAGACTGTACTGAACCACAAAGGTTACTTGTAGACCCCCATAACAGGGAGTCAGACTGTACTGAACCACAAAGGTTACTTGTAGACCCCCATAACAGGGAGTCAGACTGTACTGAACCACAAAGGTTACTTGTAGACCCCCATAACAGGGAGTCAGAATGTACTGAACCACAAAGGTTACTCGTAGACCCCCATAACAGGGAGTCAGACTGTACTGAACCACAAAGGTTACTTGTAGACCCCCATAACAGGGAGTCAGACTGTACTGAACCACAAAGGTTACTTGTAGACCCCCATAACAGGGAGTCAGACTGTACTGAACCACAAAGGTTACTTGTAGACCCCCATAACAGGGAGTCAGACTGTACTGAACCACAAAGGTTACTTGTAGACCCCCATAACAGGGAGTCAGAATGTACTGAACCACAAAGGTTACTTGTAGACCCCCATAACAGGGAATCAGACTGTACTGAACCACAAAGGTTACTTGTAGACCCCCATAACAGGGAGTCAGAATGTACTGAACCACAAAGGTTACTCGTAGACCCCCATAACAGGGAGTCAGACTGTACTGAACCACAAAGGTTACTCGTAGACCCCCATAACAGGGAGTCAGACTGTACTGAACCACAAAGGTTACTTGTAGACCCCCATAACAGGGAGTCAGAGTGTACTGAACCACAAAGGTTACTTGTAGACCCCCATAACAGGGAGTCAGAGTGTACTGAACCACAAAGGTTACTCCCAGACCCCCATAACAGGGAGTCAGACTGTACTGAACCACAAAGGTTACACTGAGTCCCCCATAACAGGTAGTCAGGCTGTACTGGACCACAAAGGTTACTTGTAGACCCCCAAAACAGGGAGTCAGACTGTACTGAACTATAAAGGTTACTTGTAGACCCCCAAAACAGGTAGTCAGGCTGTACTGGACCACAAAGGTTACTCCCAGACCCTCATAACAGGGAGTCAGAGTGTACTGAACCACCAGGGTTACCAAGGTTTCTTGCAGACCTCCATAACAGGTAGTCAGGCTGTACTGGACCACAAAGGTTACCTTGGTTACTTGTAGACCCCCAAAACAGGGAGTTAGACTGTACTGAACCATAAAGGTTACTTGTAGACCCCCATAACAGGTAGTCAGGCTGTATTGAACCATAAAGGTTACTACCAGATCCCCATAACAAGGAGTCAGACTGTACTAAGCCACCAAGGTTAGTTGCAGACCCCCCCATAACTTACAGTGGGGACTCACCTGTTCATTTTACATGTTTGTTAATTTTCCATTATAAACTTTATTAAAGTTTTTCCTATTTTCAGGGTGAGCAGGGAGACGACTTTGAATGAAATGTCAAACGGGGACACCCAGCCTGTGCACCAACATTCAAAGCCACTTGTGATATTCTGCCTATCGGTTACACCTTCTATTATGTCATCCAGACTAAGCAAACGAACCCCAACCATTCCAGCAGGTACCCCCACCCATCGACATTTTCCACTCATTTATGAGGGCCTCCCAGCTGGGTTAATGATCGTCCGTCTCACCTGGGATGCCAGCCCATCCTTACTTTCCATTACAGCGCATTCACAAATAATGCAAAAAAGCACCTACTGCAATAGCCACGTCTACCTGTCCGTCCGTCTGTCGATCTGCCTGTCTGCACAAAGCAACTCGGCTTCCAGTGGGCCAGTTTGGTTGAAATTTGGCATGCTGATTCTTCAAGGAAATGTGTCTGGACAATTCAGGTTTCCCTGAGATATCCTAAAGACAACTGCTGAATAGAGCAAAGTCTGGAGATATCCAGAATGAAAACCTGCTCCAAGAGTGCTTCGGGACATCAGACTGAGCAAAACGTTCACCTTCCCACAGGACAAAGCAAAGACAACAGAGGAGTGGCATTGGGATAACTCTGGGATTGTCTTTGCGTTGCTCAACCAGAGCCCAGACCTGAACCCCTAAAAATATCTGCCCCATTCACCTGGACACAGTTTGAGAGGATCTGTAGAGAAGAATGATAGAAACCCCCAAATCCGGGTCAAACTCAAGGAGACCCCACTAAAAGGGTGTTTTACATTTTGGGGTATTGAGTGTTGCTTGATGAGAGGGAAAAAATGAATTGAAATGATTTGAGTAAAGACAGCATCAGAACCAAAAATGAAAAAAGCGAGGGGGTCTGAAGACTTCTCAATCCACGGTGTATAATTAACAAACCCTTCGATGGAGCGATTAGGAAATGTAAAAAGCAGCTCACCAAGTCAGCGAGCCCACCTGAGTGTCTTACTTGTAAACATCTGTAAGCCGCAGCGCCTGATTGCAGTCTACACACGCGGTGGTTAGCGGACGCTCTGTACAAATGACGCCATCCAGAAGTGCGTCAAGCCCCCAGTTGCTTTTAATAACACGTCGTCTGTGAATCTGTCACCACACGCTTGAAAGGATATCCTCTTTTAGGTTGTGGGGTAGAGGACAGGATGAGCTGAATCTTCAGACTGGGGTCCGTGGGCCTCACTACTTCCCCTTTCAGAAAGATAGAAGAAAGCCCCTTTTATTTATGGTCTGGCTGTTACAAAGCACAGGTAGAGGAGCACACAAAACGAAGAGCCATTTCCCAGCGACAAAGACTTTCAACTCAGTAAAACCTTAGGGTGGGACAGAACGTTTGATCATCCATCAGACTGCTGGGGTTATAGGATGCAACTTCAGGAAAGGGAAACATCTTTGTCTACACCTGACATGCAAGGCTAACATCGCCCTGTTGAAATAATAACGAGTATAAGTCGCAGAGGAACTGCACGAGGCTCTTCAGACGTCCATGAGACAACGCAAGTTTCTTCATACTAATACTTGTATGAATTTATGAAGAATGTTTCAGAACATACAGGGGCCTTAAAATATATTCAGATAAATACAAAATGTCACACACAAGTACACCAGGAGTACCTTCAGGGGCCAGCAAGGTAAGGACAGTCCCCATTCAGGACAGGGTTGGAGGGTCATCAGTTCCGTGTCCCCTTTTTTAACCTGCAGACCACAGGATGAAGCACAAGAGGGTCTCTGACCTCACATCCGGGGACAGCCCATTGGCTCTACCCTGAGGAGAATTTAACCGATGGTCAGTGTGTAACCAGAATTGATCATTTGTGAGTCTAACACAGCTGATGTGGGGACAGTTCTTTCAGGCTTGGTGGATCTTGGTGGGTTAAAGCAGGCTTACCTCGGCTGTGACATTCACATCTCCTATGAAGTCAGTAGACGGATCAGGAGAGCATGCGGGGTAATGAGGTCGCTGGAAAGGGGTGTGTGGCTCTCCTGATATCTCTGCAAAAGGACCAAGGTCCAAGTCTTCAGAGTCCTGGTGCTTCCTGATTGTGAGACATGGACGCTATCCAGTGACCTGAGATAAAAACTGGACTTCTTCATGTGTGTCTCTTCAGAGGGACCTTGGGGGCCGCTGGTCTGACTTTGTGTTGCTCATGGAGTCCCGAATGAGACACATGACCTGCACTGTGGCCGAGCGTCAGTTACGGCACTATGTGACGCGATTACCCAAGGGTGATCCGGCTTTCAGGACCCTCATCGTTGAGGACCAGGTCAAGGGGACGTCCACGTAACACCTGGCTATGGTAGATCATTTGTTGAGGGTGGGACTGGACCATGTGTCTGCCTGGGGGGTTACCAACTGGGATTCCGAGCTGTTTTGTCATGTGGTGGGTGCGACAACACGCTGTACCAGTGCACGCCCCCCAACCTGACCTAACCTGACCCATCACTTTCAGGTAGAGGCCATGTGTGGTGTGCACTGTACACAGACAGGAAAAAAAAAAGATGCTACTAGGGTCTTCAAAGGGCACGGTCCACATACCCTAACTGGCCACTTTATTAGGTACACCTGTTCAACTACTCATTAATGCAAATATCTCATCAGCCAATCATATGGCAGCAACTCAATGCATTTCGGCCTGTGAACATCATGAAGACGACCTGCTGAAGTTCAAACCCAGTATCACAATGGGCAAGAAAGGGGACTGAAGTGACTTTCGATGTGGCATGGTCATTGGTGTCAAACAGCTGATCTACTGGGATTTTCATGCACAGCCATCTCTAGGGTTTACTGAGAATGGTCCGAAAAAAGGGAAAATATCAAAAATATCCAGTGAGCGGCAGTTCTCTGGGTGAAAATGCCTTGTTGATGCCAGAGGTCAGAGGAGAATGGCCATCCAGCTCTGCGCTGATAGAAAGGCAACATTTCTCCCTATTGCTGCATGAAGCTACTAGGACATGTCACTCAATTCCTCTTCATCTATGAAGACCCGTCCAAATCAGAAAAAGTTGAGATGGAAATGCATGAAGTGATTCTTAAGTGTGTTTTACCTTTGATTAATTTGCAGGCAGCCTGAACCCAAAATATTTCATGACATGTCTGGTCAACTTCATTTCATTTGTTAATAGACATCCATTCCTGCATTCCAGGCCCGTGGCACATTCCAAAATATAGTTGGGACGACGGAGCCTTCACCCCTTTGTCATGTCGCCATTCCTTCTCATGACACTTCAAAGACATTTGGGCACTGAGGTTGCCATGCGATGAAGCATTGCAGGTGTCAGTTTGTCCCACATCAGTACGTGGTCGTCGTCGTCACGTTTTTCGTTTCACAGTTCTCCACACCTTCTGCGCTGTGGACAGGGGAGGACATGCAGGAACACAGGCAGGCAGGCAGTCCAGTCCAGTACCCGGACCCTCTTCATCCACAGCCAGGCCTTTGTCACGTGTGCAGAATGCAGTTTTGCATGGTCTTGTGGAAAACTACGTGGACAACCCTGGTGAAGATATCATCTTGAAGACCACACACATCTCGGTGTACTTTTCTGCATTAATGCTGGCATCACAGAAGTAGAAGTGAGCTTTGCCAAGGGCGCAGACACAACTCCATACCATGGCAGACCTTGCTGGCTTTTGGACTTGCGTTTTTTGTTTTGCATTTTCCCAACCTTTTCTGATTTGGGCCTGTAAACAGTGCAACCGTCAATATGCTGAAGAAGTCCTCGGTCTTCTTAATGCACTTGTTTCAGACTGAACTCCAACTTCTGGTGGCTCCCTGGTTTACGTATCGCCAACCAGGAAGGGCGTGGCCTCATCGATGAGGAGGAATTAAGTGACTCGTCCTGTGAACTTCAAAAGGGACGCCTGATTTCTATGTTAACTAATGTTGCCTTATTTTAATTTTTTATTTTGTCTTTTATTTTTCTTTTCTTCATTATGTAAACCACTTTGAGCTACTTTTTGTATAAAAATGTGCTATATAAATAAATGTTGTTGTTGTTGTTGATTAAAGATACAGACAGTGAAATAGCGGATACCCTAAGCTTGCATTTTTCTGAGGTGTTCATAAGTGAGCAAGTGGATAGCCTCTGAGCAGTAACAGGGACTACTAAGGAGGCACTACGGGATTTGGAAAATGTAGAGAGAGAGAGAAGAGCTGCTCAGATTAAACAAGCTGAAATCAAACAAATCACCAGGACCAGATCATATTTACCCTCGAGTTCTTAAGGAGGCTAGCGAGTACAGATATAAACCCTTGACACATATTTTTAGGAAGTCACTGCACACTGGAGAGATTCTGAAGGACGGGAAAATGGCAAATATCATCCCATTATATAAAAAGGGTGACAGGGCAGATCAGAGCAACTAGAGGCCAGTAAGCTTAGCATGAAACATCACAGGAACATTAACGGAAGGAATTATTAAGGAGAAGATTGAGCAACACCTGGCAAGGACAGGACAGTCAGCATAGGGTCAGAAGAGGGAGGTCGTGTTTTACTGACATGCTGGAATTCTATGAGGAGGAAACAAAAGGATACGACCAGAGAGGAGCAGATGAGATTATTGATCTGGACTTTCAGAAAGCATTTGATAAGGTGCCACATGAGGGGGTGGGCATCAAACTAAAAGAAGTGGGAGGTCAGGGTGTGGGGTGTAGCTGGTTACATAATTGGCTCAGACACAGGAAGAAGTGGGTGATGGTGTGAGGAACCTCATCAGAACTGGCCGATGTTAAGAGTGGTGACCAACAGGGGTCAGTGCTGGGGCTGCTGGTATTTTTAATATCTAGAAATGATTTAGATAGGAAAATAAGGAACAAGCTGGTTAAGTTTGCAGATGATACCAAGATAGGTGGATTAGCAGATAATTTGGAATCTCTTATATCATCACAGAAGGACTTGTGGACAATGAAATTTAATGTCAGTAAATGCAAAGAATTACACATAGGAAGTAAAAATGTGAGGTTTGAATACAAAATGGGTGGTTGGAAAATCGAGAGTCCACCTTATGAGAAGGATTTAGGAGTCATAGTGGACTCTAAGCTCTCGACTTCCAGACAGTGTTCAGAGGTCATTAAGAAGGCTAACAGAATGTCAGGTTATATAGCGCCTTGATGTGTGGAGTACAAGTCACAGGAGGTTCTGCTCAACCTTTATAACACACTGGTGAGGCCTCATCTGGAGTCCTGTGTGCAGTTTGGGTCTCCAGGCTCCAAAAAGACATAGCAGCACTAGAGAAGGTCCAGAGAAAAGCAACTAGGCTGATTTCAGGGCTATAGGGGATGAGTTATGAGGAATCATTAAAAGAGCTGAGCCTTTACAGTTTAAGTAAAAGAAGATTAAGAGGAGACCTGAGTGAAGTGTTTAAAATTATGAAGGGGATTAGTCCAGTGGATGGAGATGGTGACTTTAGAATGAGTTCATCAAGAACACGGGGACACCGTTGGAAACTTGTGAAGGGTGAATTTCACACAAACATTAGGAAGTTTTTCGTTACACAAAGAACGATAGACACTTGGAATAAGCGACCAAGTCGTGTGGTGGACAGTAAGATGTTAGGGACTTTCAAAACTCGACTTGATGTTTTTTTGGAAGAATTAAGTGGAGAGGACTGGTGAGCTTTGTTGGGCTGAATGGCCTGTTCTCGTCTAGAGTGTTCTAATGTCCTAATGATTAGTGACAGCGCCCCCTGTCTGCTCGGCGTGGTATCAATTAGCTGCTGAGAGCCCTGCAGATGTCCCCTGTGCGCTCGTCCTTGACAGCGTGTATCAATGGATTTAAAGGCTCATTCTGGTCGACCCTGTAGACATTTTTATGAAATGATTTTGTTTGACTTGTTTGGCCAAATCTTGCAACTGATTTTAAACCCATTTTTGGTGAAGCAAATTTCTTCAAATTTTGCATACATGTTCAGTATCGATGACAATACAATAATCCATAAATAACGATGCAATCATGTAACAAATTTCGCCATAATCAAAAGTTATGCAATTCCAATTAATGCGCACAAAACAATGACAGAGAGAGAATCTAGTGAGATATCGGAGTGCATGTCGGATTGTCCCCACTTGCCCCTTCCACTAAGTGGAGTCGGTAAATACGCGGGCCGACTTTACTCATTTACTCTTGCGAAGAAGTAGCCTTAGTGATCACGGTGAGGAATTATTGGCGTAAGCTGGCCATTTCGTCATTGATATTTTTTTTTTGCAGCGACTGACCACTAATCCCACAAAATAGAGACCAAAATATCATTCCTTTTAGATAAAAGGATAAAAGATAATTCTTTTAAAGAAGCTTCCCGTTCATGAAAAACGATTAAAGAAAAATCATTTGCAAAATACTCAAAAAGTAAAAAGTAAAAAATAAAATTTATATAACAATTTTTTTTAAGTAAAATGATTTTATTTACTAAAATGCAAAAAAATAAATTTTTCTTTAAGCACAATTTTCGTGGTTATATGCGACTAAATTAAATTGTGGGGTGCACGTAAATTAATTTATCCAATCCATCCATCCATTTTCCAACACGCTATATCCTAAATACAGGGTCACGGGGGTCTGCTGGAGCCAATCCCAGCCAACACAGGGCGCAAGGCAGGAAACAAACTCTGGGCAGGGCGCCAGCCAACCGCAGGGCACACACACACACACACACACAGCACACACTAGGGACAATTTAGGATCGCCAATGCACCTAACCTGCATGTCTTTGGACTGTGGGAGGAAACCCACGCAGACACAGGAAGAACATGCAAACCCGGGTCTCCTAACTGGGAGGCAGCAGTGATACCCACTGCGCCGCCCGCTAATTCATCCAATCAAATAACAGAATTGCTACTTTCATCATAAGATATTAAAAAAGGCAACAACACTGTAATTCCCCTCCATGATAAACAAGTTTCAAAAATTGTTTGAATCCGTTAATTTACGCGCACCCCACGATTTTATTTAGTCACATATAACCACGAAAATTGCGGATAAAGAAAAATGTATTGTTTGCTTTTTAGTAAATAAAATCGTTTTACTTAAAAAAAAAATTTTTTATCAATTTTATTTTTTACTTTTTAGTTTTTGAGTATTTGGCAAATGATTTTTCTTTAATCGTTTTTCTTGAACAGGAAGCTCCTTTGAAGGTTTTACATAATTGGTCTTTTTTGCAGAATTATTTGAATACTAAAAAAGAATGATATTTTGGTCTCGGGAGGCACGGTGGCGCAGTGGGTAGCGCTGCTGCCTCACAGTTGGGAGACCTGGGGACCTGGGTTCGCTTCCGGGGTCCTCCCTGCGTGGAGTTTGCATGTTCTCCCCGTGTCTGCGTGGGTTTCCTCCCACAGTCCAAAGACATGCAGGTTAGGTGGATTGGCGATTCTAAATTGGCCCTAGTGTGTGCTTGTTGTGTGGGTGTGTTTGTGTGTGTCCTGCGGTGGGTTGGCACCCTGCCCGGGATTGGTTCCTGCCTTGTGCCCTTTGTTGACTGGGATTTGCTCCAGCAGACCCCTGTGACCCTGTGTTCGGATTCAGCGGGTTGGAAAATGGATGGATGGATTTTGGTCTCTATTCTGCTGGATTAGCGGTCGGTTGCTGTAAAAAAAAAAATATCGATGACAGAACGGCCAGCTTACGCCAATAATTCCTCATCGTGATCACTAAGGCTACTCCTTCGCAAGAATAAACGAGGAAAGTCTGCCCGCGTATTCCTCGACTCCACTTACTGGAAGGGGCAAGTGGGGGCAATCCGACACGCCTGTCACTCGTACACTCCGATATCTCACTAGCTTCTCTCTCCATCATTGTTGTGTGTGAATTAATTGGGATCGCATTACCTTTGATTACGGCGAAATTTGTTTAATAATTGCATTGTTTTTGACGGATTGTTGTACTGTCATCGATTTAACAAATGTGATTTATAGCTACTGCGGTGGGCTGGCGCCCTGCCCGGGGTTTATTTCCTGCCTTGTGCCCTGTGTTGGCTGGGATTGGCTCCAGCAGACCCCCGTGACCCTGTATTTAAGATATAGCGTGTTGGATAATGGATGGATGGATTGGATGAATTAATTTACGTGCACCCCACAATTTAATTTAGTCGCATATAACCACGAAAATTGTGCTTAAAGAAAAATTTATATATATATATATATAGCGGGTTGGATAATGGATGGATGGATGGATTTATAGCTAAAATAAATAAAATCATTATATATTTTATTCTCTCATTCTTTTATAACTCTGACAATTAAAGGGACAAAATTAAAACTTCTATTCAGGCCTGATAGCGTTAGTACAATGCACAGTCCATTTGGATAAACTGCTTTATGAAAGGTTTGCACTTACAAAGAGGCTCAATTTTATCCTTAATCCTTCTTTAGTATTATGCAGTCCCAATAATGTACACGGCCTGCCACTGCTCTTCAATTATTGCTTAACAGATAAAAGGCCAAACTGTAACGACTAAATTACAGTTTATTCAAAGACTACGCGAGTCAAAAGTGAGCCAGAATTCAGTTATTTAATGCAAAACGCGGTCAAAGAAAATTTGCATGAAGACTTTGCACTGCATCTTGGGTATCGTCTGCCTTCTCCCGCAAGTCACTCAGGTCTTCTCATATTAATGTATGCAGGACAACAGCTGTGCCAACAATGACTTGACAGAACAAGACCAGACAGGGTAGAAAATCAAGCTGTTTACTTCCTTTCATGTGCCGCCGAAAGCATCCCCCCCCACCCGACATACAAAGGGTGACTCCATGCTATAAAGTCAGGGAGAGGCACCTTGTGAAAAATCAAAAGGAACGCAAATACCGGCGACATCCTCGTCCCTACAGGAGAACAACTAATCTGCTTAACCTGCAGACCGTGAACTAAAGGATTGTACGGTGTGACCACTAGGGGGCACTGCGGCACCCCAAACCTCAGACACGACTCCGCGTTCAAACCAAAGGCTTCCTTTTGATGTAATCACCTTAAAACAAGCACACCAGTGATCACTCTTCTTCTTCTTCTCTTCCTCCTCCTCCTGCCAGGTGAGTGTTGTCCCCTTCAGCCCGACTCCTTTATTCCAACACCTGGGATTAATTTCAGGTGCTAGGGCAGGGATGGGCAGTGTCAGTCCTTGGGGGGATTTTTTATTTGTTTACATCATTATGGGTAATTAAGTGTGGATTGATGAGGAAAAATGGCACATTTATCCATTGTGATGGATGATGTGCATGGACAGGAGACCAGCCAATTGGATAAAAAAGAAGAAAGTCAAGGAACACCCCACCCTGACCAGATGCCCGTATGGATGTGGGTACGCTGGACTGAAGCTCCTTACCTGACCGAGAGGTATAACAGAGAGACTGGGAAAGAAAAAACGGCTTTGACCATTTGCTCATGCTATACACTAGAGGGCAGCATCCTTGGGCTTTGGTAACCATTTGGGCACCTGCAGGGTGTGCTGGGAATTGTAGTCCACGGAGCAGCCTTGCTAGTTTCTGTGGGTGCCATCAAGGGGTGCCGCAGGGTTGCATAGTCGCTTTTTTCTTGGACCTGGAAGTGCTTCTTACGGGCACTGCCTTGGCACCAGAAATATTCCTGGGTCTCATTTAAAAGGTGTCACTCTTCCTCATTCAACTGAGTCAAATGTGATGTGAAGAGAGGAACACAGGAGAAGAGAAGAATATTTGTGCCTGTGCAACCTTCTGAGGAGCTTTTGTAAGGTACTTGGTTGTAATAAATCTTTCATTTGAACCCGGGATTTGTGTTGCTGTGGCTCTGCAATGCCCCCTACAGGTCACACCATTTAAAATTAAATCTACAACATAATAAAGTGTGCAGGAAGTGAAGGGGTCTCAAAATTTTATGAATCCACCGTAGCCAAAAAATAACCACAAGCAAAGCAACGGGCACCAGGGATGGAGCTCTGGTTGAATATTTACACAATCAAACATAAAAAAAATAATAAATGACAAATGCAGGCTGGCGTAAGCATCATTTGAAGTGTTTGTTAAAGCTTTATATGTTCTTGTTTGATTCAAAATAAGGAGCAATGCATTATGGCTTTCATTCAAAGGTTCATGTCACACAAAGAGAATGGAAAGCAGGTCTGTGCTTCATAAGAATGCTTTTAGAGCTCAGCCTGGTCACTAGCAGAATCTGACCGACAGGGAAAAGATCAAGGGGCCTTAAATCAAAGATTTTATTTGAAGATTGTCACTTACCTGATGGAACATAAAAGCACAGCAAGAAAGGTGACAAAAACACAAAGTGGTCACGGAAACCACAGGACATCTGCAGTGCCGTCCTGTGAGTGCGTCCCGGACTATCAGTATAACCGCAGGTCATGTGATCTGCAGACACTCCCAGGTGACTCTCCACTTATGGGGTCTATTGATATGGGGGGGGGAGGGGGGCATGAGATAGAGGAGAGGAGTCATGTGGACAACTTTACATCAGCCACACCAGGGAACCAAAGAGCCTCTACGTCTGGTAACCATTCAGGAAGTGGATGTGGAGTTGGTGCGCTGCTACCGTCATTACGCTGTGTGTGTGGATTTATATCAATATCCTCAATACAGACAGGGTATGCAGCACAACTCCTGGTCCAGGATTTGGGTCCCACCAAGCTGCTGCAGATGATCCAAAATGCAGTGGTTCGCCTGATGTTCAATTCACTGAGATGGGCACATGTCACTCCTCTTTTCAGGTCACTACATTGGCGCCCTGCAATAGCATGGATGAAGTTCAAATCCTTGATGCTTGTCTGCAGTGAAGCCACTGGGTTTGCACCTATCTACAGTGCATCCAGAAAGTATTCACAGGTCTTCATCACTTTTTCCACATTTTGTCATGTTACAGCCTTATTCCAAAATGGATTAAATTCATTTTTTTCCTCAGAATTCTACACATAACACCCCATAATGACAACGTGAAAAAAGTTTACTTGAGGTTTTTGCAAATTTATTAAAAATAAAAAAATTGAGAAAGCACATGTCCATAAGTATTCACAGCCTTTGCCATGAAGCTCAAAATTGAGCTCAGGTCCATCCTGTTTCCCCTGATCATCCTTGAGATGTTTCTGCAGCTTCATTGGAGTCCACCTCTGGTAAATTCAGTTGACTGGACATGATTTGGAAAGGCACACACCTGTCTATAGAAGGTCCCACAGTTGACAGTTCATGTCAGAACACAAACCAAGCATGAAGTCAAAGGAATTGTCTGTAGACCTCCGAGACAGGATTGTCTCGAGGCACAAATCTGGGGAAGGTTACAGAAAAATTTCTGCTGCTTTGAAAGTCCCAATGAGCACAGTGGCCTCCATCATCCATAAGTGGAAGAAGTTTGAAACCACCAGCACTCTTCCTAGAGCTGGCCGGCCATCTAAACTGAGCGATCAGGGGAGAAGGACCTTAGTCAAGGAGGTGACCAAGAACCCGATGGTCACTCTGTCAGAGCTCCAGAGGTCCTCTGTGGAGAAAGGAGAACCTTCCAGAAGGACAACCATCTCTGTAGCAATCCACCAATCAGGCCTGTATGGTAGAGTGGCCAGACGGAAGCCACTCCTTAGGAAAAGGCACATGGCAGCCCACCTGGAGTTTGCCAAAAGGCACCTGAAGGACTCTCAGACCATGAGAAAGAAAATTCTCTGGTCTGATGAGACAAAGATTGAACTCTTTGGTGTGAATGCCAGGCGTCACGTTTGGGGAAAACCTGCACCATCCCTACAGTGAAGCATGGTGGTGGCAGCATCATGCTGTGGGGAACTGGGATGACTAGTCAGGATAAAGGGAAAGATGACTGCAGCAATATACAGAGACATCCTGGATGAAAACCTGCTCCAGAGCGCTCTTGACCTCAGACTGGGGCGACGGTTCATCTTTCAGCAGGACAACCACCCTAAGCACACAGCCAAGATATCAAAGGAGTAGCTTCAGGACAATTCTGTGAATGTCCTTGAGTGGCCCAGCCAGAGCCCAGACTTGAATCTGATTGAACATCTCTGGAGAGATCTTAAAATGGCTGTGCACCGACGCTTCCCATCCAACCTGATGGAGCTTGAGAGGTGCTGCAAAGAGGAATGGGCGAAACTGGCCAAGGATAGGTGTGCCAAGCTTGTGGCATCATATTCAACAGGACTTGAGGCTGGAATTGCTGCCAAAGGGGCATCGACAAAGTATTAAGCAAAGGCTGTGAATACTTATGGACATGGGATTTCTCAGTTTTTTTATTTTTAATAAATTTGCAAAAACCTCAAGTAAACTTTTTTCACGTTTTCATTATGGGATGTTGTGTGTAGAATTCTGAGGAAAAAAATGAATTTAATCCATTTTGGAATAAGGCTGTAACATAACAAAATGTGGAAAAAGTGATGAAGCGCTGGGAATACTTTCTGGATGCACTTGAGAGGTCCTGTGCTCCTTCTTGACCACTCAGGTTTGCTACTGAACGGTGTCTGGTGACACTACCTCTGCATGGTATCAAATCTCAGCCCAGACCCTTTTCATGTGTAGCCCCTGGCTTGTGGAATAAGCGTACCACCTCCATTCAAAATGCTGTGTTTAAGAACCGTTTGAAGACTCACTTGTTGGAGAATTTGTGTCTATACCAAATTCTATCTATCTATCTATCTATCTATCTATCTATCTATCTATCTATCTATCTCTCTATCTATCTATCTATCTATCTATCTATCTATCTATCTATCTATCTATCTATCTATCTATCTATCTCTGTTATATAGTGTCTTTGATTTCTATCTATCTATCTATCTATCTATCTATCTATCTATCTATCTATCTATCTATCTATCTATCTATCTATCTATCTATCTATCTATCTAATCCTGCCAACTACGCTATCTATCTATCTATCTATCTATCTATCTATCTATCTATCTATCTATCTATCTATCTATCTATCTATCTATCTATCTATCTATCTAATCCTGCCAACTACGCTATCTATCTATCTATCTATCTCTATGCTGTTTCGCTGTCCGTCTGTGGTTCGATTACGTAGGTCTGTCGTGGGCGTGTCTGTGGGTTGCTGGCGGGAGGTGGTGGTGTGCGGAGTCGTCTTGTGAGTATTTTCTATTCTTTTTCCTAATCTTTATCATTTTTGCTCTCTCTAAAGTGTAGTGGTTCTTTTGCTGTCTACATATTGTTTTTCTTATTGGCCCCAGTATTGTATTTGCGGCGTGGCCGTAATGGCCGCGCCGAGACAAACGCCGCCTGGCTTGATGCCGTGCAATTTTGAAAACTTAACACGCAGGCATGGCGTGAAGTTGCTGGTTGATCCGATGGTCTCTGTTGAGACGTGCGTAGTGGAAGTCGGCAAGTTAATCGGCTGCAAAAATGTCAGTTCAGCGTCTCGAATGAATAAAACTGTTGTTGTTTTTCTAAATGATGAGAGTTTGGTCCATGCTCTTGTCCAAAATGGTGTGATTATTCATGGCAGGTTAATTTCTGTTTTGCCTCTTTCTACTCCTGCACGGAGAGTGATTATTTCAAATGCTCCCCCGTTTCTAAAAAATGATATTCTTATTAAAGAACTTGAAAGATATGGGCAGATCATATCGAAAGTTTCAATGATTCCCTTGGGCTGTCGATCACCCGACTTAAAGCATGTCGTCTCTTTCAGGAGACAAGTTCACATGATTTTAAACGATTTACAGGGTGAACTCGATGTGGCTCTCAAATTCAGAGTGGATGGGTTTGATTATGTGGTGTTTGTATCATCAGAGTCCATGAAATGTTTTAAGTGTGGACAAGTGGGGCACAAGGCTAACCAGTGTAAGCGCTCTGAGGTAACAGCAGACTCAGAAGTACCCGTAGTTTCAAAAAGTACCCGTGAGGACTACTCGATATTATATGACGATGAAGGCAGTGAGTCTTCCATCATTTTTTCTGATGTGGAGGAGGATTTAATGGAGGGTCCTGGTCAGAGTGTGCAGGATCAGAGCAGTTCTTTATCTGAACGTGCAGCTGAGCCGGCGGCTGTGGCAGAGCCCGAGCCCGCAATTACAGACTCGCAGAGTGGTGAGAGCGCCCCAGAGAAGGACGCTGCGGCCGAGGCCGGATCAATGTCTACGGACGATTTTACTGTTAATTCTACACACACGAGTGGCAGCGCTGAGCAGCCTGTGAGTGTGGCTGCCGTACATGATAACGGGGCTCTGCCCAGCACTGAGATCATAGACGCAGAATCCATACAACATATACGAGGTGTTGAGGAGAATGTTAGGGCTGAAGGTGCGATCGATAAGATGAGCACCCCAGCGGATAACAGCGAGAGTGCTGTTCAAGAAATGGAGGATGAGACAGAGCGGGTAAAGCCCGTGACAAGAAAAAGGAAAGACGTGTCCGCATATAGCGAAGCTGCTGTTAAGCACAATAAAACTGAGAGCTCAGTCTCCGCAGCTGACGACTCTGTGAATGTTCAGGTTGAGCCTGAGGTGCCTGCAGACACGGGTACAACGAGTCAGGCTGAAGGCGGTGGCTCGGGGACATCAGTGAAGTCCAGTCTGTCACCTCAGCTGAGCTTCCGTGGTGGCTACAGTAACGACAGCATAATCCGCTTCGTGAAATTTATTGAGGGCAAGAGGGGTGTGAATGTTAGTCACCATTTCCCTTACCTTCAACTGTTTTTGAGCTCAGCTAAGGGGGTCCTACGCCAGGCTACAGTTTTAGGCCTTAAAAGAACTGAAGCGCTGCGGCTGAAAAATGTTATGAGCAGAGTGAAACGCTCCTTAAATCCCAAGCCAGTATGATGCGCTGCTGGACACGTCCTTCCATGTCTTTTTTAAAGTTGTTTTTGGTGACTGCTTTTCTTTTTTGCTTTTTGATGCCTTTGTGTAACTTTGGCACTCTTAACATCAATGGATGTCGACATGACAACAAGCGGGTCGCCGTGTTTGATTATCTGTTTAATAAACAGCTTGGTGTTGTGTTTTTGCAAGAAACTCACACAGACCCTGCTAACCAAGCAGACTGGCACAGAGGGTGGCAAGGGCAGGTGTTTTTGAGTCACGGGTCAAGTGTTAGTGCCGGGGTCGCCATTCTCTTTTCTACTTTTTTCTCGCCCGACTCGACTAGCGTGACAGAGGTGGTTAAAGGCAGACTGTTGAAAGTGGAAGCCAGCTTAGCAGGCACAACGTGGGTCTTTATAAATGTTTATGCACCCAATGAAGGCAGAGAGCGTTTGCAGTTTTTTTCATTGCTCCATGACTTGCTTTTGCAGTGCAAAGATGAAGATCTTGTTTTTGTGGGGGGGGATTTTAACTGCACCGATGATGCCATGTTAGATAGAAATGGCCTGGAGCCTCACCCCAGCTCCGCGGCTCACTTGAAGTCAGTCCTCAGTAAGGCCGACCTTTTTGATGTCTGGAGGGCATTACACCCAGGAATTCGCCAGTACACGTGGGTGAAGGGTTCGGCGGGCTCGATCTCCATGGCGCGACTAGACAGGGTGTATTGTTTGAATCACCACAGCAATCTTATAGCGAACTGCTCCATTCATCCTTCTGGCTTCTCTGATCACAGTTTTGTCCTTCTCAAAGTTTCTCTTCCATTTCAATCTTCTTTTCCGTCATACTGGCACTTCAATAACAGTCTACTGAAAGATGTCCGCTTCATTGAAGTTTTTGAATTCTTCTGGAAGAGGTGGAGATTGACAACATCTTCTTTTTCATCTCTGCGGCAGTGGTGGGACTGTTCAAAAACTGAAATCAAAGTGCTGTGTCAGCAATACACACAAAATGTAACTCAGAATATGAGGAAGGCAATGGCAGAGTTGGAGGAAGACATCTTAGAACTCTCTTCATCTTTGGAAAGTTCAATCAGCGATGGTGTCTTTGAGAATTTAAAGACAAAGAAACAAGATCTTATGGACTTACTGGACAGACGGGTGCATGGTGCTCTTGTGCGCTCAGGAATTCAGGAGTTGGCTGAAATGGATTCTCCTTCTCAATATTTTTTTGGACTTGAGAAAAAAAGATCACAGAGTAAAGTGATTCACGCTCTGAAAAATGAGGATGGCCGCATCATTGAGGAGCCTGAGGCCGTCAGGGCTCTAGCTCAGGATTTTTATAAAAAGCTGTTTTGTGCCGAAACAACAGAAGATTCTTCTGAGACCAGGAGTCTCCTAGACAACCTGCCACAAATCCCCGAAACAGAAAAAGAGCTTCTAGATACAACCCTCAGCTTGGAGGACTTGACTACAGCCCTCAGCGGACTAAATACGGGAAAGTCACCTGGCATAGACGGCCTGACGGTTGAATTTTTTAGAACATTTTGGACTTTATTAGGTGCAGATTTATTAGCAGTCTTCAGGGAGAGCATAATGAACAATGAACTGCCATTATCATGTCGAAGGGCTGTTCTCGCTCTGCTCCCAAAAAAAGGAGATCTGTCTGACCTCAAGAACTGGCGTCCTGTTAGTCTTTTATGTACGGATTACAAGATTCTGTCCAGGGCTCTGGCTACTCGCCTGCGTAGGGTAATGTGGAGCGTCATCAGGTCAGATCAGACCTACTGTGTGCCAAACCGCTCCATCTTTGATAATATATTTCTGGTGCGAGACCTAATTACGACTTCACAGCTTTTTGGTTTAAAGGCAGGACTGATCTCTTTGGATCAAGAAAAAGCTTTTGACAGAGTGGATCACAAATATCTGTTCAGAGTTTTACAAGCTTTTGGGTTTGGGTCCTCCTTCTCCAAATATATTGAGATGCTTTACACAAATGTCTTTGGCGTTCTGAAGATTAATGGTGCCCTGACAGCCCCCTTCTCTGTCACCAGGGGTATTCGCCAGGGCTGCCCCCTCTCAGGGATGCTCTACTCTTTATCAATTGAGCCCCTACTACAGCAGCTCAGGTGTCGTCTTTCTAGCCTCAGCATCCCAGTTTGTCCCACTACATGTTTTAAGGTCGTTGCCTACGCAGACAATGTGACTGTGTTTTTGTCTTCTTCATCTGACGTAGACACTTTAGTCAACTGCTTAGATGTTTTTCAAAGACTGACGTCAGCAAAAGTCAATTGGCTGAAGAGCAATGCTTTCTTGGTGGGTGACTGGGGACTCGCATCTCCTCTGGCTCTTCCTGAGACCCTCCAATGGAACAAGAATGTCTTTAAGTACCTGGGAGTGTATTTAGGCACGGATGGCACCGCTGTAGACAATTGGGTGGGGTGGACAGATCTGATCCAAGCAAGGCTGAACCGTTGGAAGTGGCTTCTGAGGGACATTTCATGTAGAGGCAGGGTATTAATTCTGAATAACTTGATTGCCTCCATGTTTTGGCACAAGCTCAGGTGTGCTGATCCACCAGTAGCTCTGATCAAATCCGTGCAGACGATCATCCTTGACTTTTTTTGGGACAGTCTGCACTGGGTCCAGAGAGGTGTGCTGCATCTACCTGTGGCAGAAGGAGGGCAGGGCCTGATTGACGTCCGGAGTAAAATCGAGGCCTTCAGGCTCCAGACGCTGCAGAGGCTGTTCTATGGTCCAGAAGGCCTGCCTTGGAGAGACTTGGCGTTTGTACTTTTACACAAAGTGAACGAGTTAAAATTTGACAAACAGCTACTCCTCTTAGATGTTTCTAAACTAACTTTATCATTTCTGCCAAAATTTTATCAGTCCATGTTGATTACTTGGCATAGTAAGTTTAAGAGATCTTGTTTTGTTTTCGGTAATCTTCATTGTTTTTTGGAGGAACCTCTGATTTGGAATAATGTGCTGAAATCTCCTCTGCTCTGCTCATATCATTTCACCTCAGTCCTTATTAAAAGTGGAATTACGAAGATTGGCCATCTTGTTAATAACCACACTGGCACATGGCACACTGCAGCACACCTCACATCGATCCTGGGCGTGAGGTCTGAACGGCTCATACACCACTTTCTGTGCCAGTTTAAGGAGGCCTTAGTCACTTTAGGCGCGGGGTCACTGTGCCAGAGCGTCTCTTCAGACAATACGATCTTCAACTCAGATGTGAAGGAGCTCGTCATTCAAGTCAAGCCCAACGTCACAGACTGCACTGACCAGCCGGGCTCCATTCTGAGATTTGGCAACTTAATAGACAAGCAGTATGACACGATGGGAAAAAATGAGCTCTACCAGGTGTGTGTTAAGGTGACTTTCTACAGATTTCTTAGAGACTTGCCAGACACACGGTGGAGACAAGAACTGCATGTTGGAGTGAATGAAATTCCAGCGTGGAGAACTTTTTACAAACACCCACTGCAAAAAAGAATTGGCGACCTACAATGGAGGATTCTTCATGGGGCTCTTGCCACCAACTCCTTCTTATCGATTATTTCACCGGAAAGATCAGACTGTTGTCCGTTTTGTCAACAGCGAGAAACTGTCTTTCACCTTTTTTTTAACTGCAAAAGGCTCGAACCATTTTTTACATTTCTCAAGATTCTCTTTGATAGAATAGGACTGTCATTGTCACCTGTTTGCTTTATTTTTGGTGTTAAGTATACTCTGAGACAGAGAAACAAGTGTGTGCTGGGCAATTATCTTCTGGGCCAAGCAAAACTCTCAATCCTCAAAACCAGGAGGAACAAAGAGAAAACCTCAAAGACCACCGATGTGCTCCTGATGTTTAAAGTGCTGGTGAAGTGCCGATTGAAGTTGGAATTCACATACCACCTCCTCATTGGAGACATGCAGACCTTCTGTGATTTATGGGGGCTTAGGGGTGTTTTATGTTCTGTTGAGAGGGACAAGTTGGTGACTGGGTGGTGACTTCTCCAAATGTCCTTCACAATATTTACATACTGGATGGTTGTAAGCATAGAACAGGAGACGTCCTGAGGAATACGGTGCTGTGTGTATAATGGAGTGTGATGTACGGGGTAGGAGACGAGTACAGGGGGAGTAAACTGATTATGAAATGTGTACTTATTAGGGACAATGATTTATATTTATGTGTGGATTAGGAGGCATATACAGGGAGTAGTGGTATAATGAACAAATGATGAATTACTTATGTATTATGGAAATTCTGTAATATTAGGTGTGGAGTAGAAGGCGTGTACGGGGCAATAGTAGTGGAGTAATGCAACATGTCTATTAACTGCATTTTACTGCTGTGTTCATGTTTTTGTTATTGTGCTAAATAAAGTTTATTTTTAAAATTAAAAATTATCTATCTATCTATCTATCTATCTATCTATCTATCTATCTATCTATCTATCTATCTATCTATCTATCTATCTATCGTGACGTGTGTTAGTGCTTGAGGGTCTGTCACTAAATGTTGTTCAGTTTTCTTTAATATAACATTTTTGTTAGTATACCCAATAGAGTTGTATTTAATAATTAGCATTAGCATTATCTGTTAACACAAAATGACCAATATGAGCATGAAAGCAGCATCACTATGACGCTAGGAATGGAGAAAAAGAACTGAAATACGTTCCCCTTTTGGATATTAATGTGAGTTAAAATGCAGTAATTTGTTTAAATTATGCAAATAAGTAAGAATTTGGAAAGGAACTGATTTATTGCAAAATGGGAAAGTGAATGACACACAATAGGCAAGAAAATCAGGGCTTGCTGTGATGATTTGTGTATATTTGGGACTGAAAGATGAGATGTTGGGCGCCAGAGATCAGGGGCTTAAACCACTGCAGCCCCCCACGTCCCAACGCCTCTGTCCATTTTTAACGTTTATATCGGTTAGGGCGACTGCATTTCTCCTGTGTTGTTGATGAGTTTAAACAGGTTGCTGGCTGACAATGTCAGTTCTTTACTATAATAATCTGCAGATAATTTTGTTCAGCCAGTGCAGTCTCATATGTGCTTACATAATCATTTATTTCCCCTTTTGTTATTTCCAGAGAAGTGACTTTTTTATTTGTCCTCTATTAGTTAACTTACCTAAAGCACCAGGACAGGGCGCTGCTGTGTGAGTTGTTTGTGCCCGCGCACTCTGCCTGCCATCTGTCTGACTTGCACTGGACATCCGAGCGAATAAAAGAGAAAAGGAAACTACAAAATCTACAACGCAACGTAAAACTGGAACAGGAAAGTCGCTCTTAGTTGAAGTTGCACCGAATGTTTCTCTTCTTCGCCAGTGCTTTTCAATGGAACTTTTAATAAACTGTGTTCATCACAATCTGTTTGAGACATCTGATGTGTCTCGACAAATTTCTTTGAAGGTTAAGTGGGCCGCATTTGAAGAAAATTGGCCCCCGTTGGGCTAAGCTGTCTCATGTGGATGGACAGACAGACAGAGAGACAAACATGGACTTTCACAGTAGGTGCTTTCTGAATTATTTGCTATGAGTGCTGGAATGGATGGACTGGTATCCAGACTGGGAATGAGGATAATCCCCTACCTGGCCATAATGGGAGGACCACAGGAGTGGAGGTGTAACCTCAATTCCTATCTCAGTCGATATGAACAAATAATGGATGGACTGGGAGAGGTTGGATATTATGAACAAATCATCCCTCCAGCGTGAGAGGTAGCAGTATTCTTCTGGATGGCTCCCAACTCGGACACCCATGGGTGTTGCCTGTGAATTTTATTGTGGTAGGGTGGCTCTGTTAGGGTCCTTGAGTGCCACCAGGTTGCCGCCAGGGGGCACTGTGGGAACCCTCCTGCTTCATGCCACTTTCGTGTGGGCAAGAAATGCCTTTGGGGTGGCACTGGAGGTACTCTCGGGTTGCACATTGGGGAGCCAGAGATGGGAGGGAGTGGGCGATGTTGGCAAAGGAGGATGAGAAGGAGATGGAAGCTTTTGGTTTGCTCTTTTACCCATTGCTTGGTTGATTAAGAAGCCTACAGTGGTGTTGTTAATAATAAATCCTTATTTACTTGAGCTGGAAAATATCTGTGGATGAGCTGTGTTTGGTGACGGGGCACTGATGCGCCCCCTGGTGCAGGCCCGGTCTTAGGTATTATGGGGCCCTAGGCGAAAGGGGGGTCCAGGGGCCCCCTGGAAGCTCTGCGAAATGTGTGAAAATTAGACCAAGGAGTCGTTTTCTTGTAACGTTACGAGGTCATCACCCTGCGTCCCTTTTTCGCCCGGAGTAGTTAGCTGCTAGTGCGACTACCGCTGTTACCAGCACCAACTCTCACAAAATTGAGCAAAGCTCCTCTCTGAGACGCAATGAAAGCTTCAGTATCGGCTTTTTTCTTTCGCTTAGCTGCTCTAGATTCGTATTTACGCTTCGAGGACATACTGACAGACAGGGGTTTCGTTCGTTTTCGCAACTCAGATTGCGGTTCTGCCTTCCCGCTCCCGTGCCACCTGCTGCCACTGACGAGGTGGAAGGATTTATGAGATCTTGACTTCTTCTTTCTTCTTCGATGAACGATGATGAGGGCTGATTCACTGATGTGAACGTTCGACCCATAGAGATCTTGACTCAAACCGCTCCGCTTTTATAGACAGCCGCCCACGCGGACACGCCCCCCGCTGGCCCACGTGATTTAAACATGCGAGGGGAGGGGCGGTCCGGGGTCCTGGCCGCCGTCGATCCGGGGCCCTAGGCGGTTGCCTACTTCGCCTGTGCCTAAGACCGGGCCTGCCTGGTGGTCACAATGCCAATGTGCCTTAAAATAAGAAAAAAAATCACATTGTATGTTCTTACTTTTCACGTGAGAGGAGGTGATGGAAGTTGTTTGTTGATACTGAACACTGAAGCGTGTTGGCATGGACTCCCACAAAAGGCGCTATATGAAGTAAAGAGTGACGGACGAGAGAGAACAGACAGGCCGTTGAGATCAGCCAAGCCCGCCTCCTTTGTGAGACACGAGACGGTTTCAGAGTCTCGACTGTGAACAGCTGAAACTTATGAAAGTGCGCGTTGGGCTTTAATGAAAACAAAATGTGGCAGCGAGGATGAAGGGTCCTTCAATAAACAATACTTTTCCAGTGACTCTACCGAGAATGAATGAGGATAAATGCAAAATTAATCTGCAACCGGTGGGATTCGTTTTGGCCATACGAGCTGCTGTCATGAGCAGTGTCAGAGCTTTGTGAAAAAAAATACTAAAAGTCTCCAAATGTAAGAGCTGAAGAGATTTTTTTTCACACATATGTAAAAACCCAAAAAGGGGCTCACTTGCCAGATTTTCATGGAATCAAAGAAGCTGTCTGGCTGGATAAGCCTTGGAATTGAAGTTATTTCCCTTTTAGGTGCACTACACTCTCTGCCCAGACTCAACAAAGCCACGAAATATCATTAACATCTGATTTGGCGACTCTGACAACTACGTCTTTGTTTCTAATAGTAGACTGAAGGAAGCTGCTCCGTATTACCGTATCGCCAAAATAATTATAACTATTAGATGCAGACCGGTGCAAGCTTTATGGGAGGGTGACTGTGAGATTTACATTACTCTTCTTATAAATACGGTGTGAATTTCTCTGTTGTGCTCGGTTTATTTATTTATTTATTTTAAAAACGGAGTGGCGTCATTACACGCCAGCATTACCTCATCTAACGTACAGGCGTCTCGGGTGTTAAACACAGACAGAATTTTTGGGATATACAAACTACCCTTTGTTACTGGAAAAAAACCCAAAACGTTATCTCATTCACTCTGAGATGTAAAACAAATGCATCGCTTTATAACTTCATTGCTTATTTTAAGATGATTTTGAGATACATATATACAATATTCAGTCATTTTTTTATATTCCATATATATATCTAATCCTGTCAACTATGCTAAAATATCTATCTATCTATCTATCTATCTATCTATCTATCTATCTATCTATCTATCTATCTATCTATCTATCTATCTATCTATTGTGAGGGATGGCTGGCCATTTACCCCGGCCAATACCCCCAGGCCGCTAGATGGCGCCCTCCCTGTAGCATGGAAGTGCCCCGAAGACCAGCAGGGAATTATGGACAATGGAGTTTTTATTCCCAACCCTGCTGGACACCGTGGGGCCCACCAGAGGACGCTGCAGGGAGGCTCAAAGACTCTTTCGTGCCCTATAACCTGGAAGTGCGTCATGATCACATGACAAGAAGAAACGACGTGCTTCTGGGTTGAGGAAAAGGACTTTTACCCTGACCTGGAAGTCATAAGGACTTGTGGATTGTTGGACAGGAACACCTCCGGGTCAGGGGGTATAAAAGGACTGAGGGAAAGCCCATACACTGAACTGAACTGGGTGGAAGGGTGGCAACGCGTCTGGGAGTGTTGAGGATTGGTTATTGTTTATTGATTAGTTATTGATTTAGGAGATTTGTGGAGAGGTGGTGCTTTGTGCACATTTATTATTATAATAATTTCATTTTGGACTTTTATCTGATGTCTGATGTCTGGTCTGAGGGTTCAAGGGGTCACTGGGACCCTTTAATCTGTCACACTCTATCTATCTATCTATCTATCTATCTATCTATCTATCTATCTATCTATCTATCTATCTATCTATCTATCTATCTATCTATCCATTTTCCAACCCGCTGAATCCGAACACAGGGTCACGGGGGTCTGCTGGAGCCAATCCCAGCCAACACAGGGCACAAGGCAGGAAACAATCCTGGGCAGGGTGCCAACCCACCGCAGGACACACACAAACACACCCACACACACTAGGGCCAATTTAGAAGCGCCAATCCACCTAACCTGCATGTCTTTGGACTGTGGGAGGAAACCGGAGCTCCCGGAGGAAACCCACGCAGACACAGGGAGAACATGCAAACTCCACGAAGGGAGGACCCGGGAAGCGAACCCAGGTCCCCAGATCACCCAACTGCAAGGCAGCAGCGCTACCCACTGCGCCACCGTGCCATCTATCTATCTATCTATCTATCTATCTATCTATCTATCTATCTATCTATCTATCTATCTATCTATCTATCTATCTATCTATCTATCTATCTATCTATCTATCTATCTATCTAATATTTTGAGTTACATGGATTATTCATCCAGAGGTATTGGTGAGGCCAGCAGGGGGCACTGACCCTGAGGTCTGAATGGGGGTGCCAATGCCCCAGTGCAGTGATGGGGACACCATACTGTAAAAATGGTGCCGTTCTTCCAATGAGACATAAGACCTGAGGTCCTGACTCTCTGTGGTCATTAAAGACCCCTGGGCCTCCTTCGTAAAGAGTAGGGTGTATCCCGATGTCCCAGCTAAATTGTCATTCTGGCCACTTCACCATCTAACAGCTCATGTATGGTGAGTATACTGGCGTCATAATGGCTGCCATCCAGGTGGGTGCTGCACATTAGTGGTGGTTGAAGTGTCTCCCCACTCACTGAAGTGTTTCAAGCAGTGAGAGAAGCGCTATATCAATGTAAATAATAATAATAATTAAACTTTAACATTTGTATATCTTTTTGTATCCTATTTCTCTAATCTGATTATCTGGTTACTGAAGGGGTGGATATACAGGGTCAGGTAAATCCTGCATTTCTATAAAGAACACAATCCCAGGGAGCAATTGCCCCATGCTGGAGACGGTTGTTAGCGATTTTAACTAAACACTGAATAAAGTGAAACCTTTCTTAGCGGTGCCAGGCTTGGTTTCTTTATTGTTTTTTATTCGTACCTTCTATGAAAACCAGGGGCCTCATGTATAACGCCGTGCGTAGAACTCACACTATAACATGGCGTAAGCACAAAAGCGGGATTGAAAAATCCAGATGCAGGAATCTGTGCGTACGCAAACTTTCACGTTCTTCCACTACATAAATCCCAATCAGTGTGAAAAGTAACGCACGTGCACGCGCCTTCTGTCCCGCCCCAACTCCTCCCAGAATTACGCCTCTTTGAATATGCAAATCAATATAAATAGCCTTCTGTGAAAAGACAATGGGAAAAGCACAGGGGAAAATATAAGAATTTCAGAGAATACTAAGTGGAGGCAAAGGAAAAACGTACTATTTGTTGGTTTAAACAGTGGTATAATCAACAAAAGAAAGTTGATCGAGTGACAGAGTGTCGGAGAAACTCGAAGGCTCAAGTTCACAAAGTCGCACAGTGCTCGAAATAAAAAAGAAATCACATATCAAAGTCGCCGTGAAAAGGCGAGTCGTAGCCCACCGTCTGAGTGTCATATGAAAGATTATTAGGGTACAGACAAAAAACATAGGCACACAGTGGGAAAAAAGCACGAAATGTCAACTTTAATCTCGAAATTTCCACTTTAATCACGTAGTTTATTTTGTCATTAAAGTAGAACATCATAAACTTCATCTTAAAATCGTTTAATTTACTAGTTTCTCAAATCCCATAGTAACTAAAGTAGCACATTAAATGCTTTGTTCTGTATTTGATCTTCTTTGTGCTCTGTGTGTGAATCACTACCTGCTTCTTAAACGGGCTTTCTCTTTCTCCGACAGGACACAGAATCCATTAGATTCGTGATATTACAGCTCTCTGAATAATTAAAATACTGAGATGTATACGTGATATCTTTTTCATGTTGATAGGAGTTAAAGCATGTTATTGAACATGGTGGCGCAGTGCTTGTTCATATCCCATGCAAGAGGCTTGCTGCGCCATACGCGACATTCAATGAAATAATTTATCACAGCAGTACTGTCTCTTTCAAACATACTAACCTCCAATTCCTGTCCTTACTTTTCTTTCTCCAAATACCCAATCGCCACACAATCAGCTATGTAATAGACGTGAAGCCATCTGTAAGCTTATAACGCCGATTCTTCAAAACTTTTAAGGAACATTGAAATATATTCGTAGTACATGTTTAATTATTCTATCCGTCTATCTTTCTAGTGTCGCGTCAGCACAAGAATACAGTGCAATGCAGGAACAATCTGTGAACTAGCTAGTGCTGCGACACTGTGTCCTCACATGTTTAATTATTAACAATACAGATTATTTAAATGAAGTTAAAGTTTTATCTGTATAATATAATCAACATATTTTGCTGCATTTCATCTTAAAAATGAATACCGTCATCATATGTAAATACGCACTTTATAGAGTGGCGCAGGTTGTGCTATATTATAACTGTAGTGCAAGTTTACAGTGAGGTGATTGTACTTATAAGTAAACAGTTCTACAAGGAGCACTTGATGGACTGATTGAGTGCGTTTAGAGTTCTTGGGATGAAACTTTTTCTAAACCGCGAAGTCCATACTGGGAAGTCTCTAAAGTGTTTTGCTGTGGCTGAGTCAGCATCTGCTTCATGCTGTGTACCGATATTTCTCTTTCCGATCAGCTGCTGCTGTGATTCCCCACTCAGATACTGTGATATAAATACTCCGAGTGGTGCTGTGAGAGTAATATGGAAAAAGATGATCTGCTGTGGCAACACCTAACGGGAGCAGCTGAAAGAAGAAGAAGATGCAGTGAGAGTAACAACGCTAAAGCAGTTATGGTATTTGGAATACTATGGCTATTCCCTGGACCATTATATTGCTGCAGGTTAATTACAATCAGATGCATTACACTAATAAACAATATTCATTAATTTCAGTGTATTTATAAAGCCGCGTCAGGAATGTGGGTCTAAGAAAGAAAGGGTGACCACACAGGAACAGTATTACTGCTTTGATGCTGGGTGCCGCCAGTCTACAAAACTGAGCAGAGAAATTGCGTACGCCAGGGTATGAGGTACTGTGGAAATGTGCGTGGCTTTACGCCAAGTTTAGGTTTTATACATCGCGATTTGAGCGTGGAAACGTTCGTACGCAACATTTCTGTGCGTACGCACCGTTTATACATGAGGCCCCTGGTCTCTTTTTTCCCCTTCTCACAACACACAAGATGTCACTTCGGTTGTCAAATTCCCTGCCTTGTCCACTCCTTCTAAGTGCAAGGCCCGCCTCTTTCCCTGGCTTGTCAACGCCCCTTGATGCTGATTGGTCATCTGGTTGCTTTTTAGTTTTTTTTTTAGATTTTGGTCTCAAGTCGAACTGCGATTCGCAGAGAGCTGCCAATAAGCGAAATGCAACACGTTGCTGCTTTGCCTTCAGTGCAGTCTATGGATGTTTGGAAGATCATTTGTGCCAAAATTACACGCAATCCAATATTTCAGGCTTTTTACTTTTAATAGATTTGCAACAATTTTGAAAACGTGCTCTGTCATTCTGGGGTGTTGAGTGTTGCTTGACAAGGGATAAATAAAATAAATTGAAATGATGTCATCGTAACATAACAAAATATGAAAAGCTGAAGAGGGGTCTGCATACATTCTGACCCCACCGTAGATACGAATACACATTGAAGGGTATCGAAAAATGAACGGTCATCACAGGCCATATAGAACACAACGAGAATGACGCGGCCCACTTATGAAAGGTCCAAGGGCTGGATCGGACCCCCTTGAGTCTGACACCTCTGCTTTATGCTGCATGGAGTCCTCACTTTAGTGAACACAGCAACACTGAGCTTAGGCGCTTTCATCTGAATGTTTCTATCTGGAAAGAAACTCTTAAAAACAGTCTAAGGGAATAAAAACTGGAGAATAAAGTATCCGTAATCAGTCATCAGCTGTCAGACAGAATGTTCCAAGCCAATTTACATTCTGAATTTCTTTAGTTAAATACGGATGTGATGAATGAAATCACTTATGCAGTTTATCTATGATATCATCACTTCCTCGGCCTAGTTGCACATAAATCTCTGCAGCGTATCACAAATGTGCCTTCTTCCTTAAAATATGGGAGTGAAAGTGGAGGCCACTATTGGACGTTAAGCGATACGCTGCTTCATTTCTTTTTCTGTTTTTAACACTTGTAAGTGCCAGGGAGGCTTATTCTGTTTGGAGCCTGGGACCCTTTACTTGGACGGGAGGACAAGATAATAAAAGAATTGAAAAAGTGCCTCATGAAAGTGACAAAACGAAAAGCCGTTGTCCCCTGTGTACTGTACATGCGTGCCTTTGAGATGTCATCAAGTAAATCCAAGCAAGTGTGACAGGAGATCAAATAATATTCCACAAAGATCTTCTAAAATGGCCTGGACCCATTTGTTGGGACCCTTTGGAAAGACCCTAAATAACTGGATGGTAGTGATTTGTCAGACTCGCTGTTTTCTTGAATTCGTATCACACGCACATCTCCAATGGTGCAATCAGTCATTCAGACGATTTAAATGGAGAAAAGTCATCACTCGGCTGTTTGGTGTCCCACACTGGTCATGGACCAGGGAGAGAAAAGGACAGAGTGGACTGAGGAGATCAGAAAGAAAATGATAGACCAGCATGTTAGAGGCAAAGGCTAGAACAGCGGTTCTCAAACTGTGGAGTATCTAAAGTAACAAAAAAGCGGGTGCGAATGTTGCCATATGTGGCGTAATTTCGCTATTCGTGGGAAAATTTTAAACTTGTAGCGGTGTATCGGCAGCAAAAAATATAGGAATAAATTTTTTTAGAGTTTCAAAAAAACGTTAGGGGGGTGAGGTTAAAATTGTTATGACAACTCAGGTCACAAATACTTAAAGGTTGAGAAACGCTGGGCTAGAAGACCACCATCTCCAAGCAGCCTCATGCTCCTGTGACACCAACTGCAAATAATTCTCTTCTTCTTCTTTCAGCTGCTCCCGTTAGGGGTCGCCACAGCGAATCATCTTCTTCCATATCTTCCTGTCATCATCTTCTTTTTCTGTTACACCCATCACCTGCATGTCCTCTCTCACCACATCCATAAACCTGCTCTTAGGCCTTCCTCTCCTCCTCTTCCTGGCAGCTCTATCCTTAGCACCCTTCTCTCATTATATCCAGCATCTCTCCTCTGCACATGTCCAAACCAACACAATCTCACCTCTCTGACTTTGTCTCCCAACAATCCAACTTGAGCTGACCCTCTCATGTCCTCATTTCTAATCCTGAGACGAGATGAGACTTTTTTGAAGAGATATTTTCAAGTCTCGCGAGATGAGACTTTGGCCATGAGATTTTTTCAAGTCCCGCCCTCCTCTCAACCACACACAAGGTAATCTCACCTCTCATTGGGGTGGATGCTTTTGGCAGACTGATTTTCTGCTATCCCAGCACTTATAAATGATTATTTTTCCTCACTTTAAGTTCTCAAATAAAGAAGACGTATTATGTCCAAATCTTATTGAAGAATTTCATGACGAAGGGTTATCAACAGAAGCAATGAGTACACGGGCAATCCTAGCACCGAGAAATGATGAAGTCAAACGAATAAGCGCTAGAAATGTCGATCGATTACACGACAATTTGGTTAAACGCGTATCAATAGACTCTGCTGAAACAGTTGGTGGTGATGGTGCGGAAGATGAAAACATCGACTTGACTACAACCGTTAACACCGTCCCGTCTTACTGTAGAAAGAAGGGTGTATCCAAGAAAGGTAATGTAGTACATCTCCCGCAGATAACATTAGACACCAAAGGAGATCTTGATATGCCATTCGTATTAAAACGTTTGCAGTTTCCCGTTAGAACAGCTTTTACAAAGACAATTAACAAAACAGAGAGACAAACATTTGAAAAAGCCTATTTAATAGAGAGAAAGAAATGAAATTCACTCACGGGCAGTTATAAGTTGCGTTGTCACAATGAAAGTCCAAACTCAGAATCACAATTCAACGCGATATTGACAAAAACTTAATTCAAAAAATTGTTTTAACTGAAGTTTTACAGTAAAAGTGTAAGTTCTGAAAGTTTTTGCATCTTAATTTCAAAGCCAGACAGAACAAAAACGTATAACGCAATGAATACCTCTAACGCAACATGAAACATCATTTACTTTCAATTTATTACGTTTTACTCTTTTTTAATGTGGTTAATTACTTGCTGTAATGTAAAATAGTTAGTTCTATTATGGATATGTAATAATTCTCATGAAAATAAAAATCTGTCCATGAGAACCACAAAGACCCTAGCACGTACCGCAGGCCCAGGGGTTGGCGAGCGAAGCAAACAGGGGGAAAACCCCCCAGTTATGAAGAAGTTTAAGGTCCATGGGACACATAATCCATATGTGGGATTAAAAGATGACAACATCCAGCTTTATAGCTATAACCAACTAAAGGTGGGAGTCTCGTGTAACACTCAGACTTCATTAGAACATACGAAATGTGAGAAACGAGATGAGACCCATTCAGTCCACTTGCCACTCATTCAATAAACTAATAGCTAAGCTGTCCCAACATCTCATTCAGATCCTTCTTAAAGGTTGTCCAGGTTTCTGCTTCAATTCTATCCCTTGGTAGTTTGTTCCTGATTCTCACAACACTCTACATGAAGAGATGTTCCCTGGCTTCAGTCCTAAAGTTCCACTGGTGTTCTTGACTACAAGGTTCACCATTAAGTTGAAAGACCACAATCTCCAAGCAGCTTGATGTTCCTGTCACGAGAGCTGCAAATATTATCCATCCATCCATCCATTTTCCAACCCGCTGAATCCGAACACAGGGTCACGTGGGTTTGCTGGAGGCAATCCCAGCCAACACAGGGCACAAGGCAGGAACCAATCCCGGACAGGGTGCCAACCCACCACAGTGCAAAAATTATGAAGAAGTTAAAGGTCCATGGAACTGCGACTGACCTCCCTGGATGTGACTTCAAGAGGAGAATTGAGCCCAGGAATGGTCAGCAGGACAGTGAGAATGAGAGACAGAAAGCCAAAAGACAACTTCCAAAGGTCAAAGTCCATCCGTGTCTGATCCCACCATCCATTACTTTTTAAGTAGAAGATCACATTAAAAAGCCAGACTGGAATTTGCTCACAGTCATATTGACAAGCCACAATGACTTCTTGGAGAAGGTCCTTAGGAGATGGTTTATTCTACAAAGATCTTCTAAAATTGCCTGCACACATTTTTTCAAATTTCTCAAACTCATTGTTTCCTTGAATTTGTATCACATACACGTCTCCAATCGTGCAATGATGAAAGTCATGTGTCTCACAAAACGTGGAAAGCAAAGGAAGGAGTTGTCTGAGGAGATCAGAAAGAAAACGATAGACAAGCATGTGAAAGGCAAAGGCTTAGACGACCATCTCCAAGCAGCCTGATTTTCCATCCATCCATCCATCCATTTTCCAACCCATCCATCCATCCATTTTCCAACCCGCTGAATCCAAACACAGAGTCACGGGGGTCTGCTGGAACCAATCCCAGCCAACACAGGGCACAAGGCAGGAGCCAATCCCAGGCTGACAAAAGTTGCAAATATTATGAAGGCTTTGAAGGTCCATGGGACTGTAGTCAACCTCTCTGGATATGGCCGCAAAAGGAAAATTGATCACAGAATGGTCAGACAGGGCTGTCTTGAAAGCATCATATGCCCCAGGGTAAAGTAGACCACTGGGGGCCCCTGTTTTGATAGCAAAACAGAAACATACATAGGCATCAGAAAAAACATGGGCCCCTATGCCCTACTACCCAGCATGCCCATGCATTACAACAGCCCTCTGGTCAGAAGGATATTGTAGACAAAAAACCAAGGACAACTTCCAAAGAGATACAAGCTGAACTCCCAGGTCAAGGTCCATCAGTGTCTGGTCACCCCATCTGTAACTTTTTGAGTGACAGTGGGCACAATGGAAGGAGACACAGGAGGACACCACATACAAAAGGCCAGACTGGAATTTGCTGACAAGCCACTATGCTTCTAGGAGAAGGTCCTTTGGACAGATGAGACTGAACCTGAGCTTTTTGGCAAGTCACATCAGCTCTATCTCCAGAAATGAAGCTTTCAAACACATGAACACCAGACCTACTGTGAAACGTCGAGGAGACTTGCTTATGTCACAAGGGGTGATTCGAGTCTGTGCAGGGAATAATAAAATCAAGACATTCTGGAGTGAAACGTCATAAAGCTTCATCTCAGTTGGCAGGTCATGGATAAGGAAGCCAAAACACACAGCGAAAAGCACCCAAGAATGGCAAAGAACAAAACATTGGGCTATTGTGAATCTCGAGACCATCAAGGCATTCTGGAGTGATACATCATAAAGCTTGGTCTCAGTCGTAGGTCATGAGGATAATGAGCCAAAACACACAGAGTAAAGACCCCAAGAATGTCAAAGAACAAAACATTGGGCTATTGTGAAGTGGCCTTCTGTCAGCCCTGATTTGAATCCCGTCGAGCATCTATGGAAAGAACTGCCGTCTGGAGAAGACCCCTTCAAACCTAACCCAGCTGGAGCAATTTGCTCAGGACGACTGTGCCAAATGACCTGTGGAGAAGTCTCAGAGGGAGCTCCAGGAATCACATGTGTGCAGGGACTGCACACTCTGAAGGGGTTGAAACCAAATATGAGGTTGAGGGTCCCATCGGCCTGTTGGAGAATGGTAAGAATGGTGGAAAAATAGCCAATAGATATCTTCCAAAGACGTGTAAGATGAAATCCCAAGTCTGGTCTCATCATCCATTGCTTTCTGAGTGACAGTGGGCTCAATGGAAGATGACCGAGGAGGACTCCAGTTAAACAAGCCAGACTGGAATTTGCTAAATTCGTATTGACAGGCCACAGTGCTTCTGGGTGATGATCCATCAGCTCTGTGTCCACAGACAAAAAAATAAAGCTTTCAAAGAAACGAACACCATAGCTACTGTGAAACATGGAGGAGGCTCGCTTATGTTTTGGGGCTGCTTTGCTTCATCTGGCATCTTGTGTCCGTGCAGGGAAAAATGAAATCTCGAGACCATCAAGGCATTCTGGAGTGATACATCATAAAGCTCGGTCTCAGTCGTAGGTCATGAGGATAATGAGCCAAAACACACAGCATAAAGACCTCAAGAATGGTGATGAACAAAAGTCACTTTATTGTCATCTCAACCATATACAAGAAAACAGACAGACGATATTTCGAAGCTCAGGGTCCAAAGTGTAACAACATGAAGTCTATCCATTAATCCATTATCCAACCCGCTATATCCTAACTGCAGGGTCACGGGGCGCAAGGCTGGAAACAAACCCCAGACAGGGCACCAGCCCACTGCAGGGCAACACACACACACCAAGCACACACTACGGACAATTTTAGGATCGCCAATGTACCTAACCTGCATGTCTTTGGACTATGGGAGCACCTGGAGGAAACCCACGTGTAACAAGAATGTAAGTTTAATGTCACTGTGCTCTGTACAAGAAATTATTTTATAAATCCATTGACATGTACAGGCCAGGCCAAAAGGGCTCTCAGCATTTAGAAGTGCTTAGCCAAGCATAGAACAAGATGGATGGAGACAGCTTGAGGAATGTGTAGTCAGCCTAAAGACAGGTGTATGCTATTTTGTCCTCTGTTGGAAGTGAGCACGGGATCTTCTTTCCTTGTTTGGAAATGGACTATTTGCTGACGTGACGGCCTGCATGTGGAGAAGACAGCAGCCAAATACTTTGAAGCCAACGGACGGATGGATGGGTGATATCGTCATTCATCCCAAAAACCCTTCCAGCGCAGCGACGATAAAATGGCAGACTGTATAAATCAAGATCCCACCTTGGTATTGTCTTGCTATTATGGCTTCCCGTCAGTTATGCCGCGTAAATCGTCATTAAAGAAAGCTAAGTTATTTTCTCGTATGTGATTTTTACCGCCGTATCACTATGGGAGAGGTATCGCCTTTTAATATCATATCTGTATGGTTTTCAGTTACTTACAAAAGAACTTATTCCAATTAGGGAGCTCCTGTATATTGCACCCTAAAAAGGAAACACCACGCAGGCACGGGGAGAACATGCAAACTCCACACAGGGAGGACACCGGGAAGCGAACCCAGGTCACAACATGAAGTGCTAATAATAAATTAAAAACAGAATTAAAATTTAAATTTAAAATTAAAACACACACAAGACAAGACATTGTACAAAGACAAGACAAAGACGTAGCAGCAATATTGACGTGCAGTAAGCAATATGAACATTGATGCAATGTATGGTATTTGCAATCTAGATACATAAATATAGTCAATAGATATGTAATATAAAAATAAATAATAAATAATAGATATAGATAATACAGAAATGATCAGTGCATGATAATAGTTATTTAAGACGTGTAAACGATGACAGGTCAGAATGTTTCACAGCAGAAGGATATCAAGAGTGTCAAAATCCTTAAAGGTCAGTAGGAGATCTTCAGTTCTTCTCTCCCTGCACTCTCGTCTTCACAGGACAGGGGCTCGCATGTATAAAAGTTCTGTTTTTTGAGGTGGTTGAGGCCGTGTGGAAGACCCCAGGGGGCAGCCTGGTGTTAAGGAGTCTGACAGCTTGGGGGTTAAAACTACCCTGCAGCCTGGCAGATCTGACTCTGATGCTGCAGTATCTTCTCTTGGATGGCAGAAGTGAGGGGTGTAAGGGGGGTCCTGCACAGGCCTTGCGGACACTGCATTTGTAAAATATGTCCTGTAGTGAAGGGAGAGGCTCCCCAATAATGTCCTCTGCTGTCTCAGTATGTGCGTCTCGGGAACTGCAGGTCTGACATTGTGGTCAGCAGCACAGGAGCGCCACAGCGGACTGGACTTTCTCCGGTCCTGTTCAGCCTATATACATCAGACTTCCAATACAACTCGGAGTCCTGCCACGTGCAAACATTCGCTGACGACACTGCTATCGTGGGCTGCATCAGGAGTGGGCAGGAGGAGGAGTATAGGGACCTAATCAAGGACTTTGTTAAATGGTGTGACTCAAACCACCTACACCTGAACACCAGCAAAACCAAGGAGCTGGTGGTGGATTTTAGGAGGTCCAGGCCCCTCATGGACCCCGTGATCATCAGAGGGACTGGACTGCCAATACTGATGCTCTGTGCAAGAGAGGACAGAGCCGACTATACTTCCTTAGAAGGCTGGCGTCCTTCAACATCTGCAGTAAGATGCTGCAGATGTTCTATCAGACGGTTGTGGCGAGCGTCCTCTTCTACGCAGTGTTGTGCTGGGAAGGCAGCATAAAGAAGAGGGACGCCTCACGCCTGGACAAACTGGTGAGGAAGGCAGGCTCTATTGTAGGCATGGAGCTGCACAGTTTGACATCTGTGGCAGAGCGACGGGCGCTGAGCAGACTCCTGTCAATCATGGAGAATCCACTGCATCCACTGAACAGGATCATCTCCAGACAGAAGAGCAGCTTCAGCGACAGACTGCTGTCACCGTCCTGCTCTACTGACAGACTGAGGAGATCGTTCCTCCACCACACTATGCGACTCTTCAGTTCCACCCGGGGGGTAAACGTTAACATTATACATAGTTATTGTCTGTCTGTATACCTGCATTGTTATCACTCTTTAATTTAATAATTTAATATTGTTCTTTATCAGTATGCTGCTGCTGGAGTATGTGGATTTCCCCTTGGGGTTTAATAAAGTATCTATCTATCTATCTATCTATCTATCTATCTATCTATCTATCTATCTATCTATCTATCTATCTATCTATCTATCTATCTATCTATCTATCTATCTATCTATCTATCTATCTATCTATCTATCTATCTATCTATCTATCTATCTATCTATCTATCTATCTATCTATCCTTTGCAGTTGCCATACCAGACCGTGATGCGGCTGGTCAGAACACTCTCAATGGTGCCTCTGTAGAACATGGTGAGGATGGAAGGGGTAAGACTTACTCGCTTCAAAGCACTGGATTATTGTGAAGTGACCTGCTGTGAGCCCTGATCTGAATCCTGCTGAGCATCTATGGAAAGAACTGGACCATGCCGCCTGGAGAAGAACCCCCTTCGGACCCTGACCCAGCTGGATTAGTCTGGACAACTGTACAAAATGACCTGTGGAGAGGTGCAGGGGGAGCTTCAGGAATCTGTCATGTGTAGACACTGCAGACTCTAAAGCTGGTGCAACCAAATATGAGGTTGAGGGTCCCATCATTTTGGTCCATTTTTGCTATTATTTGAAATATTTTGTTGAACCCAAACTCGGATTATTGTTGAATACACAAACAATGATGGGTACCGATGACTTTGGTCAGCTTCAAGTTATTTCAGAGACAGTTGGGCGTTCTTCTGTTTTCCAGCACACGTGTCCATGTCTGTTTGAGTGTAGCAGGCAGCAGTTCTCCTGATGATGCGAGTGGTGGCTCGGAGGCTAAGGAGCTGCGCTGGTATTCTGGAAGGTTGCCGGTCCAAATCTCATTACTGCTGCAAAGGGATCTTCCTCCATTGGACCCTTGAGCTCAGTCCTTAACCTGAGTGCTGTAGGTACAATGGCTGACTCTGACCTCCAAAGCTTATGTGAAAAGGCAATTTCCCCCTCGGGGAATAATACAAAAATATCAAAAAATATTAGACAAGCTTGTTATTCTGCATTTTTTAAACAATCCTCCGATGGGAAACAAAGTCCGCAGCCAGTGTAACCTTTTCAGAAATGACAGTTCTCGAGTCCCCACCCAAAAGCTCCTTGGGCTATAAGATGCTAATTGCTGGAGCACTTAGCTAATTAAAGTATAACGCTCTGGAGATAAGGCAAGGCTTCATCTCGCAGGAATTTTGTTCATGCTTCACTTTCCCAAATTATCAGCTGGAGATTTTATGAGCACATGCAATTATTTACTGTCGCAGGTCTTTTCAAAGGCATATTAAACAAGATTAGCTCCATAAACACCGGCCCGAAACGTGTGATTGCGATACGCCTATTAAAACCAAATTACGTTGGCGGTGAGAACGTCGACGCTGTGACAGTCGTCATTGTGTCCTGTTACAGCAAATAAGCGACATGCGACGTTGTGGCTTTACTGCTGGGGCTACAGCTGCTGATCAAAAGAAATCTGAAATTGGTTTACACTGCGAATTGTGTTCAAACATGAATGCAAGTTAAATTTATTATGTGTGGAACACTGAGACGGCTGCCAGGCACAAAATATAATTGGTAGCTTCTGGTTTCCAGATAAATGATTATAGAGTGCAAATCTATGAAGATAGCGCAGGACGGTTTTGTGATTTGCTTGCCAATCTTAGGCATCTTCTTCGAATGCCGAATGGGCCGCTGGGGTCGTAGAATCTCCACTCGGTGACGGTGCCTTTTCTGAAAAATGAAGCTCACAACTCACTAATCAAAGAGCTTACGTCCTGATCAGTGTGGACACCAGGGGGCGCACGGCTCCCTGAACGCCCGACACAACCACCCGACAGACAGGCTTTATTCAGGGTGGGAAACGCTTTTCCTTTCGTTTCCCACCTGTGCAGCACACTACAATAAGCACCAAACAGCACACAGTCCTTTCTTCTCTTTTCTCTTTTCTCTCTCTGTCTCTCTCTTTTTCTTCCACCTCCACTCCTCCCGACTCTGACTCCTTTTATAGGGTCCCATGATCATCTTCCAGGTCTGGTGACAGTCCTGCTAAGGAGGGCTCATTTGTTCCCATTGCTCCCCTTGGTGGTGGCCACGGGCCCAGGCAGTGTTTTGCGCTTCCATGTTCCAAACCCGCCAGCATGGGGGGTTTGCCCTCTGTATTGCCCTGTACAAGCCCCTTCCCTTAAGAAGGCACCCCAGCAGTGACGTGCGGTGAGGTTCATGGCTTCTTCAGAGTCCATCCATCCATTATCCATCCCGCTATATCCTAACTACAGGGTTCACGGGGGTCTGCTGGAGCCAATCACAGGGTGCAAAGGAGGAAACAAAGCCCGGGCAGGGCGCCAGTCCACCACAGGGCACACACACAAACACACACACGGGACAATTTAGAATCGCCAATGCACCTAACCTGCATGTCTTTGGACTGTGTGAGGAAACCCACGCAGACACGGGGAGAACATGCAAACTCCACGCAGGGAGGACCTGGGAAGCAAACCCAGGTCTCCTAACTGCGAGACAGCAGAGCTACCCACTGCTCCACCATGCTGCCCTTCTTCAGAGTCAGATTTACAAATATATGAACCCCAAAGAGTAGCTTATTCACTATTCGGTTGGCAGCCAGCATGCACACTGACTTCTGGTTATGTTTCATATCTCATCTCATTCTTTCCACACACATAGACAGGTAAGGCGCATATTTGGATAAGAAAGAACGTCACATTTATAGCGGTGAGAGAGAGCGGAGGGAGCGCATTTGGTCGTCACCCTCCATGTGTTCTAAATTTGCCATTGCAATTCCACAATTCATACTCATTCAATACAAATGAAAGTATAGAGTGGGGTATAAAAAAATGGATTTCAATATTGACCTTAATTGAAATATTTAGTTGTTTTTAAAAGCTTTTAATTCTGATGCTTTAATCAATTTTAATACAGACTGTTCAAGAAGGGCAGCACGGTGGTGCAGTGGTGGCACTGCTCCCTCACAGTAAGGAGACCCATCTGGGTTTGCTTCCAGGGACCTCCCTGCGTGGAGTTTGCATGTTCACCCCATGTCTGCGTGGGTTTCCTCCGGTGCTCTGGTTTCCTGCAAGACATGCAGGTTAGGTGCATTGCTGATCCTAAATTGTGCTTGGTGTGTGTGTGTGTGGGTGTGTGCCCTGTGGTGGGCTGGTGCCCTGCACAGGTATTTGTTCCTGCCTTGCTCCCTGTGTTGGCCGGGATTGGCTACAGCAGACCCCATGACCCTGTGTTGGGATATAGCGGGTTGGATAATGACTGACTAACTGTTCAACAAAAGGATAACAAAGGAATATTTTATTTAAGGTCAAAATTTAGTTTTTAAATTTTGCATTGTTTTTTTTTCTTAGTCTGATCCCATTTTTTTATAACATTGAAAACCGTTTATGATCTTTACCTTTATTTGTAAATGAAGTCCATGTGCCTATCCTCCTCCACAAAAATCTCCGGCACTTTCTTGTAAAAGAAAGATAGATAGATAGATAGATAGATAGATAGATAGATAGATAGATAGATAGAAAGATAGATAGATAGATAGATAGATAGACAGATAGATAGATAGACAGATAGATAGATAGATGAAAGGCACTATATAATAGATAGATAGATAGATATAAAGATAGATAGATAGATAGATAGAAGAGAAAGGCACTATATAATAGATAGATAGATAGATAGACTAGATAGATAGATAGATAGATAGATGAAAGGGCACTATATAATAGATAGATAGATAGATAGATAGATAGATGAAAGGCATTATATAATAGATAGATAGATAGATAGATAGATGAAAGTCACTATATAATAGATAGATAGATAGATGAAAGGCACTATATAATAGATAGATAGATAGATAGATAGATGAAAGGCACTATATAATAGATAGATAGATAGATAGATAGATAGATAGATAGAGTGCATCTGGAAAGTATTCACAGCGCATCACTTTTTCCACATTTTGTTATGTTACAGCCTTATTCCAAAATGGATTAAATTCATTTTTTTCCTCAGAATTCTACACACAACACCGCATAATGACAACGTGAAAAAAGTTTACTTGAGGTTTTTGCAAATTTATTAAAAATAAAAAAATTGAGAAAAATGTGGAAAAAATGATGCGCTGTGAATACTTTCTGGATGCACTATAGATAGATAGATAGATAGATATGAACGGTGAAAGGCACTATATAATAGATAGATAGATAGATAGATAGATATGAACGGTGAAAGGCACTATATAATAGATAGATTGATAGATTGATAGATAGATAGATAGATAGATAGATAGATAGACAGATAGACAGAGAGATAGATAGACATTTTATTGTAGTTAAAGCTTTAATTTCCCCTCGAGGTCAGATAATATCTAATCTTCTCTAAACTCTGTCCACTTTGCATATCACTTGCTCTGATCCATTTTGGTCTAAAAAGTACAAGATGGGGAAAGGTGCCATGGCTGCAGGCACAGGCCATCGCAGTGACATGACATAGGGGCAGGTACATCATGGAGACAGCTGGAGCAACTGGCTTAGGATGGAGAACTCCGGTGGGCAGCCTGTAAAGTGAGGTGTTAAAGGCATGGAGAGAGAATCTGAAGACAGTGAGACGTGACAACTGGTGTCGTGAGGTGTGCGCTGCTCTCCAACTTGAATTCATCTTGTGTGGTGGTCTGGGAAGGCTCAGGCATCCCCTCTGCTTGGGTGTGCCTGTAAATGTGCTGTAGGTCTCAGATCAATGGTTGGCTCTTGACTTGCAGCCAACGCTGTTTTGGATCGGTTCTTGTCTCCATGACCCTGAAACAGACACATCGGTTTGTCAAAGCTACAGTTAAGAAAGACAAGCCCACTTATTTCATTAAAATGCACTGTCACTTCTCAGCCAGTTCCATTATCCTTTGTTTTTTAGGATGGCCTCTTCACTTCAACTCCCCTCACTGTATCAGCATCTGAATTCATTAGCTCCACTGTGACCGTCTCGTACGTGTGGGCTGCTCCCAAACGCCAGGACTTCTCTACTGGCAAAGCATCACAATTTTTAAGCAACCCAGAAAAGAACTGTGCCTTGAAAAAAAAATAAAATAAAAAAGATACGTCTGCAGATTCTTCTTGGTTACCATAGTAAAGTCAAAAGGGCGGCCGAGGAGTATGTGCCAGCTGGAGTGTCTCCTCCGTGCGAGGCCTTGGGTGTTATCACGATGTGCTTTTAGCGGAAAGAATCCAAGCCAAGACTGAAGTACACTTAAAGTGACCTAAAAGAATCCTCCTTTTATGACAGTTTATATTACTAAAGTCTGAATCACAAACCCTAATTTCGTAGTCTGAAATCCATTATATCTCAACAGGTCAATATTCTGCAGACACCCACCATAACTCAAAGAGTGGGATGACACTCTGCAGTGCCTGTGTAGGAATAAAACACTGGGCTCCATTTTGTATTTCATGTCCAAGTTTTCATCACCTCTAAGCTTTAGGAGGCACGTATTACAGAAAAATAAAAACCAATGCCAGTCTGTAGCATAGGGTGGCACAATGGGTAGTCCGGCCTCCTGGGTTTAAACCCTGGAACTGGTGCTTGGAGTTTGCAAATCCTCACCAGGCCTTCATCAGTTCACCATCAGTTTCATTTTACATCCTCAAAGGCGTACACACTGGTTAGTTAAACTGGTCACTCAGAAATGGCACCATGAAAGTAATAGTGGGCTCTGTGATGCAAACATAACAGAATATAATAGATATGAAAGTACTAGAGACAGACAGACAGAAAAACAGATAGATAGATAGATAGATAGATAGATAGATAGATAGATAGATAGATAGTGTAGTTGGCAGGATTAGATAGAGAGATAGATAGATAGATAGCATAGTTGGCAGGATTAGATAGATGGATAGATATGAAAGACATTATATAATATATATATAGATAGATAGATAGATGTGAAAGGCACTATATAATAGATAGATAGATAGATAGCATAGTTGGCAGGATTAGATAGATGGATAGATATGAAAGACACTATATAATATATATATAGATAGATAGATAGATAGATAGATGTGAAAGGCACTATATGATAGATAGATAGACAGATAGATAGATAGATAGATAGATAGATAGATAGATAGATAGATAGATGTGAAAGGCACTATATAATAGATAGATAGATAGATAGTGTAGTTGGCAGGATTAGATAGAGAGATAGATAGATAGATAGCATAGTTGGCAGGATTAGATAGATGGATAGATATGAAAGACATTATATAATATATAGATAGATAGATAGATGTGAAAGGCACTATATAATAGATAGATAGATAGATAGATAGATAGATAGATAGATAGATAGATAGATAGATAGATAGACGTGAAAGGCACTATATCATTTGGGTGAAACACAGGTACTGTATGTCATGTCTATGATGCACTTCTCACAAGTGAGAGGGCATGGCGCATGCCTGCTGAATGGCCGAGCTACCACATGCGTTACCTGGTAGTTACCCACCCAAATATTAGATTGTCATCAGACCTTACATTCTAGATGCCACATGGGCTGGACAGACATGCCAGCCAGGAGAGGAGATGGACCATAAGGGATGGACAGACAGATCAGTAGGAAAGAAAGACATCGCTGGAAGCTTTTTATTCCCCCAGCACACTAGATGGCAGTAGCCCCGGATGTCGGTGCCCCCTAGGAAACCAGCAAGGCATGCCAGGAGACTTACTGTAGTTCGACAGTGCAGACCTCCTGAAGTAACTGGGGTCCAGGGGAGGGCACTACAGAGACTCAAGCTCCCTGTTATAATGGACCACCGTGTGACCTGGAAGTGTTTTCATCAGATAATCGCCCTGGTACCTGAAGTACTCCAGGGGTTTGTAATAAAAGGGGCCGCACTCCATTTTCCAGGCGAGTCAGAGGCAGGAGGTAGAGGAATAACGCTTGAGTTTAGAAGGGTAGTGCGGTAGGAAGAAAGTATTGTGGAGAGAAAAACTGTGTTTTGTGCTTGTGTAACATTTTTGGAGGTATTCATAATTAAATCCTTCTATTATTTGAACCCGGGACTGTGCTTGTGTGTTTGTGTTGGGGACTGGGCTTGCTGGCGCCCAGGTATCCATCACAGCATTTAATCCTCTGATCTCCACCCTGTCAAGTAAGCAGATCATCTGCTGTGGTGCAACATCTGAGGCTTTGCCTTGAGTCCTGACCTCCCCTCAATGGGAAGCAAAAGTGCATAAACTTGACGAGCCCCAATTTGGACAAAACACGTGTCATGTACTCTTTGCATTATTTGTCAGGTACTATATGTCATGTCTTCTTGAAACTGAGAGGGCATGGCGGATGTCTGTCAGATGCACAGTAATTGAATAGTGCGTGGCATTTCGTGCGGAGACTCCATCGTGTTGCGGTGGGTTGGCACCCTGCCCAGGATTGTTTCCTGCCTTGTGCCCTGTGTTGGCTGGGATTGGCTCCAGCAGACCCCCGTGACCCTGTGTTCGGATTCAGCGGGTTAGAGAATGGATGGATGGATGGACTCCATCGTGTTATTTAGCGGGTTCCCCCTTAGCCGTTTTGGCTTATGGAGACTACAAGTAGATCCTTTCATCGAGTGCCCCTTGGAGATTCAATCGCTTCATCATGGTGTGGATTAATGAAAAGCCCCCTTGGCATCACGGGCCCCTGCCTGATGACAAGGTGAGGATGACGATTGACCAAGAAGACCTGGTGCTGCTGGGTAATGCCATCACTTTCTGGAGGTCATCATAGAAATGCTGAACTGCTCGTTTGTTGGACAAAGTACAGTTTGATGTCATCGTGTCCTTCTTTATTGATTTTGTATATTTTTATAAAGCTGTTATCTTATTTTTTGTACTGTAATGCACATGTCTGAGTTTTTATGTTCCCTTTGATCTGTGCTGCTTTACAGACTTAAGTGTGTCTTTCTTCAGTGTTAGTGCTTCTTGTCAGGCTTTATCATAATGTAAACCGTATTAATCGTGGGGAGTAAGGAGACTTTCTCTTTTGATGTCCACTAGTGCAGAGTGGACTAGTGGATAAATAAATCAAATAGAAAAATATATACAGTATATAATTAAATGATGGAATCATTGTTACTGTGTATATATTCATAATTGTTTCTATCTTTTATATATGCATACATTGTAATGCTTTTTCTTTAAACACTGTTAGTGACATCCATTTAATTTTGAGACCAGCTGTGCTACCAGTCCAAGATGGGTTTAGATCTAAATAATCAACGTAGACCTCAGCGTATTCAGCATTAGGGTTTGCAGTGCACCATCTACTGGAATGCATTTTGTCATGTATGTAGTAATAAAATGTCTTACACTTTTCATTCCAACACATGGTATATCACAAACATTAGCCCTGCCTTTACAAATCCCATACCATATAGTATGTACCAGAGACATAACTATCAGACACTTGTGCTTTTAAGGTGCAGTTCCTTTCTGTTGGATGTACTCGCTGTCAGTGTTTGCAATGCACCACCTGTTGGAATGTATTTTGAAATGCACATAGTAATAAATGTATTGCATTTTTTATTCTAACAGATGGCACATCGTACACCTTCACACTGCTTTTACGAATCACAGCCCAAATGGAACATAACTGAGGCATAGCAACTGGATGCATACACACAGATACGCAGACACACATTTTATTAGGTTGGACAAGATGATTTTCATATTCAGCAGTTACCTTCTTTTGGACGTATTTAGTGCTAACTTTTGCAGTGCACCATCTACTGGAATGTTTTTTATAATGAATGTAGTAATAAAATGTCTTACAGTTTTCATTCCAACACATGGCATGTCATAAACATTAGCCTTGCTTTTACAAATCCCATACTATATAGTATGTAACAGAGATATAGCTACCAGACACACACAGACGCTTGTCCTTTCAAGGTGAATTAGATGTTTCCTGTCAGTCCTGCAGTTCCTCTCTGTTGGAGACACTCGGTGTCAAAGTTTGCAATGCACCACCTGTTGGAATGTATTTTGCAATGCACATAATAATAAATGTATTGCATTTTTTATTCTAACAGATGGCACATCATAAACATTCACACCCAAATGGAACATAACTGAGGCATAGCAAACGCATGTATACACACAGATACGCAGTCACACATTTTATTAAGGTGGACAAGGTGATTTTCATATTCAGCAGTTACCCTCTGTGGGACGTATTTAGTGCTAACATTTGCAGTGCACCATCTGCTGGAATGCTTTTTGTAATGCATTTTGCAGTGCATCATTCCAACAGATGGTGTACTACAAACATTTGTAGTAAAGAGTTGCGTGTTTTATTCCAACAAATGGTGCTTCACAGACATTAGCATTGCTTTTAAGAATCCCAGTCCAATTGGCATGTGACAGAGGCATAGCAACAGGACGGACACACAAGTACACAGACTCTTGTCTTTTTATTAAGATGAATGCTGTACAGATTCATTTATATACTGTTTTTAATTATGAAGAGCAACTCAGTTAGGTAATGGTCTGTTTAAAAAAAATTAAATATTTAAACAAGTGAGTCATTTTGAATATTTAAAACATCTCCATGCACAGTTATTAGTGTACTGTAGACTACTGTCATTAATTATTCAGAGGGAGTTTCATATGCAGCAGTCCGTATCCAGTGTCGGTGGTCTCATTTCCATGCAGTACCACTCTGAAGGTCCACGAGACGTAACTGCAGCTTTGTGTGTCTTCTTCATTCCTCTCTAGGGTTCACCTGGTACAGTCCCGAGACCACCACTTCTAAAGGGTCTCACTACAGTGGTGGGAGTGGGATCGGCGTGGCCACATTTACCTAAATGAACTGGACTACGGGGGCAATCACTCTAAAGTTCGAATGAATGAATCAGATGTGACGACACCTTCAGGCTCACCCATCGAACGGAGTCTCCCCTTCAGCATCACAGCATCGATGATTTGAATTAAAAGCATTTCAGATTCGCTCTTTTGACAATTACAATTGTAAATGAATTTCACTAATATGTCAACTCTCAAGTGCACTTTGGGTCCCCTCCTCTGTCCCCTTTCCCACCTTCTGCGATACCCCGTGTTTTGCTGTGAAATGCCGTTGTAGCTGCTGGCACCGTGCAGACGCAGTCGCACCAATGGCTGGAAGTGTTGCTTTTTCTTTCTCAGACTGGATCGGTTGTCAGGAGCTCTTGGGTTCACAAGTGATAATTCCTGGTCAGGGGCCTCATCAAGTGACTAATGAAGCCCATTTGTCATTTTATCCTGGCTTTCTGTGAATTAGGCATCTCTGCTTCTGACAGGAGTCCAATCAACTGCTGCGTGTTGCAGCTCCATCACTGACAGCCATTATTACACACTTAGAGTTTTCTAAGGATAAAATGCATTAAGAACATCTTTAGATGTTAATGGAAAGAATTGTTTATTATACAGTGTGGCATATGTTTAACTATTCCTGTTCCCTTATTACAAAAAATCTAACATAGCATATGTAAACTGTGCTGACTGCACAAGGGCCAAATTGCGATGGCCACTCCAGAATAACAGGTCTTATGGGGTCTTCCAGGTATGCAGCGGTTAGTAAGGAATAATAGCTGGTGATGAGCGAGGGGAGTGAAGGATAGCCCACCGGTCCGATCCCACAGAAGAGCTACTGTAACAAAAATTGTTCAAAAACCTAATGGTGGCCATGAGGGAAAGGCCTCAGAACACACAGTGCATCGCGGCTTACAGACTAGCCACAGACCAGTAGGAGTGCCCATGCTGACCCCTGTCTACCACCGAAAGTGGGCAAATAAGCATCAGAGCTGGGCCACGGAGCAGTAGGAGGTGACAAATCACGCTTTCTTTTAGATCATGTTAACATTAGAACTTTAGAACATTCGAGATGAGAACAAGCCATTCAGCCCAACAAAGCTCGCCAGTCCTCTTCACTTAATTCTTCCAAAAAAACATCACATCGAGTTTTGAAAGTCCCTAAAGTCTAACTGTCCACCACACTACTTGGTCGCTTATTCCAAGTGTCTATCGTTCTTTGTGTGAAGAAAAACTTCCTAATGTTTGTGCGAAATTTACCCTTAACAAGTTTCCAACTGTGTCCCCGTGTTCTTGATGAACTCATTTTAAAATAACAGTCTTGATCCACTGGACTAATATCCTTTCATAATTTTAAACACTTTGGTCAGGTCTCCTCTTAATTCAAACTGTAAAGGCTCAGCTCTTTTAATCTCTCTTTATAACTCATTCCCTGTAGCCCTGGAATCAGCCGAGTTGCTCTTCTCTGGACCTCTCTAGTGCTGCTATGTCCTTTTTGTGGCCTGGAGACCAAAACTGCACCCAGGACTCCAGATGAGGTCTCACCAGTGTGTTATAAAGCTTGAGCAGAACCTCCTGTGACTTGTACTCCACACGTCAAGGTGCTATATAACCTGACATTCTGTGAGCCTTCTTAATGGCTTCTGAACACTGTTGGAAAGTCTTCTTCTTCTTTCGGCTGCTCCCATTAAGGGTTGACACAGCTGATCCTCTTCTTTCATATCTTTCTGTCCTCGTCATCTTGCTCTGTCACACCCATCACCTGCATGTCCTCTCTCAGCACATCCATAAACCTCTTGGGCCTTCGTCTTTTCCTCTTCCCTTTCAGCTCTATCCTTAACACCCTTCTCCCAATACACCAAGCATTTCTCCTCTGCACATGTCCAATCTTGCCTCTCTGACTTTGTCTCCCAACCGTCCAACTTGGTCTGACCCTCTAATGTCCTCATTTCTAATCCAGTCCATCCTCGTCACACCCAATGCAAATCTTAGCATCTTTAACTCTGCCACCTCCAGCTCTGTCTCCTGCTTTCTGGTCAGTGCCACCGTTTCTAACCCATATAACATAGTTGGTCTCACTACCTTCCTGTAGACCTTCCCTTTCACTCTTGCTGATATCCATCTGTCACAAATCACTCTTCTCCACCCACTCCACCCTGCCTGCACTCTCTTCTTCACTTCTCTTCCATAATCCCCATTACTCTGTACTGCTGATCCCAAGTATTTAAACTTATCCACCTTCACCAACTCTACTCTCTGCTTCCTCACCATTCCACTGACCTCCCTCTCATTCACACACATGTATTCTGTTTTGTTCCTACTGACCTTCATTCCTCTCCTCTCATATCTGCACCTCTCCAGGGTCTCCTCCACCTGCTCCTTACTCTCGCTACAGATCACAGTGTCATCAGCAAACATCACACTCCACGGGGACTCCTGTCTAATCTCATCTGTCATCCTGTCCATCACCATTGCAAATAAGAAAGTGCTCAGAGCTGATCCCTGATGTAATCCCACCTCCGTCACTCCTACCTCAGACCTCACCACAGTCACACTTCCCTCGTACATATCCTGTACAACTCTTATGTACTTCTCTGCCACTCCTGACTTCCTCATACAATACCACAGCTCCTCTCAAGGCCCCCTGTCATATTCTTTCTCAGGTCCACAAAGACGCAATGCAACTTCTTCTGGCCTTCTCTTTACTTCTCCATCAACACCCTCAGAGCAGACATCACATCTGTGGTGCTCTTTCTTGGCATGAAACCACAATGCTCCTTACTAATCATCACCTCACTTCTTAATTGAGCTTCCACTACTCTTTCCCATAACTTCATGCTGTGGCTCATCAATTTTATCACCCTGTATTTACTGCAGTCCTGCACATCCCCCTTATTCTTAAATATCGGCCCACCAGTACACTTCTTCTCCACTCCTCAGGCATCCTCTCACTTTCCAAGATTCCATTAAACAATCTGGTTAAAAACTCCACTGCCATCTCTCCTGAACTCCTCCATGCTTCCACAGGTATGTCATCTGGACCAACAGCTTTTCCATTTTTCATCCTCTTCCTCACTGTCCTTACTTCCTCCTTGCTAATCTGTTGCACTTCCTGATTCACTATCTCCACATCATCCAACCTCTTCTCTCTCTCGTTCTCTTCATTCGTCAGCCTCTCAAATTACTCTTTCCATCTGCTCAACACACTCTCCATCTTTATCCTTTATCACCCTGCTGCACATCTTTGCCAGCTCGGCCCCTCTGTATAGCCCACAGGTCCTTTTCTCCCTCCTTAGTGTCCAACCTCTCATACAACTCGTCATACGCCTTTTCTTTAGCCTTTTCCACCTCTCTCTTCACCTTGCGCCTTATCTCCTTGTACTCTTGTCTACTTTCTGCATCTCTCTGACTGTCCCACTTCTTCTTTGCCATCCTCTTCCTCTGTATACTCTCCTTTATTTCCTCATTCCATCACCAGGTTTCCTTTTCCTCCTTCCTCTTTCCAGATGTCACGCCAAACACCCTTCTTGCTGTCACCCTTACTACATCTGCTGTATTTTCCCAACTGTCTGGTGACTCTTCACTGCCACCCAATGCCTGTCTCACCTTCTCCCTAAACTCAACCTTGCAGTCTTCCTTTTTCAACTTCCACCATTTTATCTTTGGCTCTGCCCTCACTCTCTTCCTCTTCTTGATCTCCATCATCATCCTACAGACCACCATCCTATGCTGCTTAACTACACTTTTCCCTGCCATCACTTTGCAGTCTTTAATCTCCTTCAGATCAACTCTTCTTCATAGGATGTGATCTACCTGTGTGCATCTTCCTCTATTCTTGTATGTCACCCTGTTCCTCCCTCTTCTTAAAATACGTATTCACCACAGCCATTTCCATCCTTTTCGCAAAATCCACTATCCACTGACCTTCTTCATTCCTCTCCTTGACACCATACCTACCCATCACCTCCTTGTCTCCTCTGTTCCCTTCACCAACATGCCCATTGAAATCTGCTCCAATCACCACTTTCTGTCCCTTGGGTACACTGTTCATCACTTCATCCAACTCACTCCAGAAATCTTTCTCACCCATCGCACACCCAACTTGTGGTGCAAATGTACCAACAACATTCATCATCAAACCTCCAATTTCCACCTTCATAATTATTACTCTGTCTGACACTCTTTTCACCTCCAGGACACTCTTGACATATTGTTCCTTCAGAATAACTCCTACTGCATTTCTCCTCCCATCCATACCATGATAGTACAATTTGAATCCACCTCCGATCCACCTGGCCTTACTCCTCGTCCATTGAGACTGTTGAACGCACAATATATCAACCTTCCTTCTCTCCATCATATCTGCTAACTCTCTCCCCTTACCAGTCATACTGCCAAAATTCAAAGTTCCCACCCTCAGGTCCACTCTCTTTACTTTCCTCCTCTTCTCCTGACTCTGGACACATCTCCTCCTCTTCTTCTTCGGCCAACAGTAGCCCAATTTCCGCCATCACCCTGTTGGCTAAAATACAACTGGTGGCGGTCATTGTTAATTTGCAGCTTGATCGATCCGGTATGGAAATTTGTATTGTTGTCCGCATATTGATTTGGCAAAATTTTACACCAGATGCCCTTCCTGACGTAACCCTCACCATTTATCCAGGCTTGGTATCGACACAAAGAACACACTGGTTTGTACGTCCCCTGTGGCTGGGTGCACTGTGACTCCTAAATCTTTCTCATAAAGTGTACTCTTGATTTCGTCCACAAGTCTGCTCAAGCCTGTCTGCTATCCAAGTCCTTCTGTGATGATATAACGGATTCCAAATTATCTGCTAATCCAACTATCTTGGTATCATCTGCAAACTTCACCAGCTTGTTCCTTATATTCCTATCTAAATCATTTATAGATATTAAAAATACCAACAGCCCCAGCACTGCCCCCTGCTGGTCACCACTCTTAACATCGGCCAGTTCTGATGAGGTTCCTTGCACCATCACCCTCTGCTTCCTGTGTCTGAGCCAATTCTGCACCATCTAAAAACATCACCCTGCACTGCCACTTCTTTTAGTTTGATGCCGAACCTCTCATGTGGCACCTCATCAAATGCTTTCTGCTTTCTTAAGTTGGCTCCTACCACCTACCAAAAAATTGTTGCAGTCCACGTACACCGCTTTATGGCAACAGTATTCACTGATGGCAGTGGCCTCTTTCCACGCTGTCACACTGCAAAAATGGTTCAGGAATGGTTTGAGGAACAGGACAAAATAGTTCAAGGTGTTGACTTGGCCTCTAAATTTCACAGACCTCAATCTGATCGAACATTTGTGGGATGTGCTGGAAAACCAAATTTGATCCATGGAAGCCCCACCTTGCACCTTATAGGACCTAAAGGATCTCTTATGGTTATTTCTTATTTCTCTTCTTGCATGAAGCTTTGTGTAATGGTTCCTCTTTAAGAGACACGTAACGCCATTACTGATTTATTCACTTCTACTCTGCTGTTAATTCATTATCTCTGTCTGTCGAGGTGGAAGTTGACGCTCCTGATGTTGAGATTGGTGCTGTCATTTCAAAACCTAAATCCTTTACAGACATTGGATGATTTGATTTATTTTTCCTGAAAACCTTCAAACACCAGACAGTTTTATAATGGTAGTTGTTGAACAATTTTTGCATTTTAATTTAATTATATAAAACATAAATTTGTTGTACAGCATGTGTGTTAAAGGTAACTCAATCCAATGTGCAGCTGGTCGGACGTGGGTGCAGTAAAGATGTGAAGGGTAAGTGAGACCCCTATTTGTAGAAGGTATGCGAGGGGTGCAGGATGCTAATGTCGCATGGGGTGTGGACATTCCAGTGGGTCCAGACCAGTAAATAGGACAGGTGTGGGGTTCTTATTAACCTGCAGCCATTTTTGTTGTTCATTATTGCAGGATTTCGACCGGGTTACTGCTTTGTGAGTTGCATTTAATTTAGGCCGTTTAGCAGGAACAAACACAGACAGCTGTGGATGAACTTTGTGGCTGCTCTACACACCAGAGGACGTAAAGGGCATTAAATAAGAATTAGAGTTTAAGTGGGACCTTCCCTGCCGGAGATCAACAGACCAACATAAAGAACATGCAGTTTATGCCCACCGTGTATTTGGGAACTCGGCCGGCCATCTCCCTTGTCAGCAGAATTTCCTCTTCAGGATGAACCACGACTAATAATAATAATAATTCTTTGCATTTATATAGCGCTTTTCTCACTACTCAAAGTGCTCAGCAATTGCAGATTGAGGGCCTTCCTTGCTCAAGGGCCCAACAGAGCAGAGTCCCTATTGGCATTTACGGGATTCGAACCGGCAACCTTCTGATTGCCAGTGCAGATCCCTCGCCTCAGAGCCACCACTCTACGCGACTGGGCTCTACTCTACTCACTGATATTTCAGTTCTGATATTAATTGTAGTTTTAGTTTTTATTTTATTTTATAAAACTAATTTGTATTGTTATTTCGTTCTAGTTTTCAGTGGAGTCAACACTTTTTATTTTTATACTAGTCATTGAGCCCGTTACAATAACGGGCGCTAGAACAGTAGTGCATAAACATTAGTAGGTACAGTCTATATTAAATGGCAAGGGACTTTGACCTCATTCTTTTTTTTGGTCGTATTTTTCTTTCTTTCAGCCTTTCTTTTGTTGATATTTACTTGCTGAGCTGACCGTTCTTTGTGGGCTGCCGCCGTGTATTGTGTGTCTTTAATTTTCTGTGACAGTAATACTGTCTTGTATGTCCGCTGGCTTGTACGTCCGTAATATACCTTTAATTTTCTCTGGCGGTAATACAGGCGTACGCGTCGGTAATATGCCTTTAATCTCCTCTGACAGTAATACTGGCTTGTATGTGGCTGTAATATGCGTCACTGTATTGTGTACCTTTAATTTCCTCTCGCAGTAATACTGGTTTGTATTTCCGTAAAACGTCTCTAACTTTCTCTGACAGTAATATCGCGCGTCGCACCATGCCCTGCGCATGCGCACTTCACCAGAAGACACCCACACACGGACACCTGGACGCACACAGGGATTTTATTAAAGAGGATAGTCCATCCATCCATCCATTATCTAACCCGCTATATCCTAACTACAGGGTCATGGGGGTCTGCTGGAGCCAATCCCAGCCAACACAGGGCACAAGGCAGGAAAGAAATCCCGGGCAAGGCGCCAGCCCACTGCAGGGCAATTTTTATATAGTTCTGTGTTTAAAATTGTAGTTTTTATTTTATTTAGTTCTGGCCTTTTTTACATAATATTAGTACAATTTTAGTTGTTTTTTTTTTCTGTTGCCTACACGCATTTCAATGCAAGTTATGCTTCAGTCAACAAAACACACTCACAGTTCACAGTAATGCCGTTAAACACGGCCCGACTATCAATGAGCAGACAGATGAGTGGCCTAATGAGTGTAGTCGGCAGGATCAAAAGTTTCAGCCCAAGAAACCGTTGTGGTTATGCTTTAACTTTTTGAGGGCTGAATATTTTTTTCCAAAACACTCCAGTTGTTGAAATGCACACTAGACAATGGTTTTACACACAAATCAAAACCTCTGTTGCTGTGTGCTGTGGCTGCTGTTGGCACCTGTTTGGCGTCTCTGGCAGCAGCAGCAGCAGCCCACAGGTGGGCAGAAGTGGCAGTCGCAATGCAACACAATCTGCTTTGCACCTCTTGTCATCGTAAGCGGTGGTCCTCCCAAGCGAACGTTGCCATTGGTGCATCAGCTACGCCAGCGTTTCTCAACCTTTAAGTATTTGCGACCCGAGTTTTCATAACAGTTTTAATCGCGCCTCCCTAACATTTTTTTGAAAGGTGCCCACTAGTACCAATTTGTTCTTTTTTAATTAATGATTGTATCATAGATGCATATTTTATTATACCTACTTAACTTTTATCGACATTTATCTAACTCTAGATTTATTTTTCTAGTATTAGAATGTAGTTTAAGTTAATTTGTTTTGGTTTCAATAGATGTATTTTTCATATTTTCAATTTTTTGTTTTCTTTTTGTTACTTTGCACCCCCCTAGGGGGGCCCGTCCCACAGATTGAGAACCACTGAGCTACACGAATGTGTTGAGCACCACAATCAGCTGCCAACCAATTAGATGATACCAGTATCTCACTTTCGTTTTTTTGTTCTCCATCTCCAGACAACTTCCATCAACATCGTAGTCCAAGGTGCATGACTCAATGATAATACACAAAATGTCGTCCACGGAGTACTTTTCTTTGCACATTCACTTTGGTTTCTCGCTGGATGTCAGTTTTACAGGTTGTTTGCTCTTCGCTACTGTCACGCATGCGCCTCTAGGGGGCCGCAGAAAGACCCGATGAGCAGCATACAACAGTCTGCCAGGGGATGGTGACGGGGCACTAACCTTTCTTTCTCTTATTCCCGCAGAAAGCCAGACGCAGCGCCGCCTTAAATGTTCTAAGGATGCCAGTTAATCCACCCGTAGCCACTTCCGCATTTCCATCCCTTCCTCTGTCCTGACTGATGACATCATCTACCCATAAAACACCTCGGTTCCTCCCACTATTCCAGTCACCAGTTTCCGGTCCCACCTTATTTATGTTCCCCTCTGCGAAGGGATGATGTTCTTGGTTTGACGCATGTTTGAGCGTATATTAATTTTGATTTACAGTTCTTACAGTATACGGGGCCGGAAACCCCAACCTTTTATGCGTGTCTTGACTCTTATTTACACTACTCATGCACAAGCACAGGGAATTGAGGTCAGATCAACAAGGCTAACTTTCCTTCTAGCAAAGAGAGTCAAACTAAAATGTAACAATCATAGTTTACAGTGGATTACCAACTTCTACCTCTGAATTTCGACAAAAGCCGACATCCGCCCTAAAGGAGTTAAGCGAGCACACATTTCGAGAGATTTGTTCACGATGCAATGACGTCCGTTGCACAGATAGCCACACAGTGCAAACGCTCATCATGCGGTCACTGGCACCATCAGACTGTATGTTGACGATTTCTGCTGCCAGTACTGAAGGGCAGTCCCAGTGCCAGAGAAGGTCTGGACTTCCACTAAGTTCTGTTCCAGCTGGTCCTGCACTCAAACTCTGAGAATCTCTTTTTCTCCTCACAGGCTACATTTGCTTTTATCATCATCTGCGTTGTAATTAAAGCATTTCCACACGCTACTTTTGCGCCTTCTGTCTGCAAACATCGGTGCGAAACTCGTCATCGTCAACCGCACGTGCTTACTGCTTCAACCCGATGAACCAAATGTGCTCAACAAACAAACAATGGCCTTGCACCACGTGATTATAGTAAGCCCAAGGTACAAGATCGCCGCATAGCGAAGAGTGCAACGTAACTGAACGCTCAGGGCGACCTACAAACAGCCCCTCTGCACGACTGAACCAGATTGAACGAAAATACTATTGCTGTTTTCTTTGTGGTTACTCAATTTTCGTTCTCGTTTTAGTTCATTTTATTTTAATTTAGTTTTAGTTTCTCTGTTTGCCTTAATTTCAGTTCTCGTTCTTGTAAAACAAAAGACAATACTTTTAGTTCTAGTTCTCGTTTTCGTTATGAAAATATCACTGGGTTCTACTAACTCAACTTAATGAAATGACGAAACTGAAGCCGGTCAATTTGGAAGTGTAATTTTTTTCCAAGAAAATATTGGGCCTTAATTTGTAAATTAATTGTGGCATTCTATGGAAGCGTTCTCTCTTAGTTTTGAAATCTTTAGTAAACAGCATAAGCAAAAATTCTTATGTTTTAAACTCATTAACATAGATTCATTGGCTGTATGTGTGGTGGTCCGGGTCCCCCCACTGCTGGGATCTTCTTCAACCTAGAACTGTCGATAGTCACGAACCGAGATGAGCTGGGCAAATGAGGACACACACTTTCAGCAAGGGGATCGTGCAAAACTGCTCTGCGCTTTTATTGAAAATTCAACAGGAACTGCACAGCGTTCAAAAAGTGCAGTGCATTGTCCACAGTAAATAATTAAATAATCCAATAAAACAGTGCTTTATTTTGGAACATTTTTCATTATTTTGCCAGCTTCCCATTTTTGGAGTCAGTTAGGCCAGAAGCCTGCAGTTAGTAGTTTTGAGGATAGCTGGGTTTTGGGTGTGTCTCCTTGGACAGGCTGGTTAAGTTAAGGCCCTGCTTTTATGGTCCTTTTAGGAGGCCTCACACCCATTTTTCTGGGTTTGGGACTCCTAATCACAATATTGTCCGTATATATGTTAAAAAGTGAGGCGCACTTATGTTTCCGCACGACTATAATACATAATGGAATGGCTGGACTCATCGAATGCCTCAAATCTGTGCCTGCCGCAGTGGAGCCCCTCCTATAACAATGATGGATGATCAGAGACCTGGCCTTGAAGCTTGATAATGCAGACGGTATGTCGTTCACTTCAGTCGCGTAGCAGGACAGTTGCACATACATTTTATTTTATCTTCCAGAAGATCATTTTTGGAAAGGTTAAGTGGGAAGTGAAGCGTCAGAGATGTTGCATTTTTCATAGCCATGCTGTTTTATTGATGAAGTGTACTACTGTGGTGTTCCAGCGCAAATGATAGCACATCGGCGGTAAGAAGACAATGGGCTTCCACACGCATAATCAAAACTCTGAGCTGTGGCCTCATAATTTAGTTTTATAATGTCACTAGCATTAATGAGACCCTGTGCTTGTATGGCTTTGATGTGTTTCACAATAACTGACAAGTTCTTCAGCTTTTGTATCCTGTAATGGATAAAAATTAAATACAGAGGTGGACAAATTTGTTGGTAGCCCTCCATGAAGATTAGGGAACTCACAATTGACTCTGAAATAACTTGAAACTGACAAAAGTAAATGGCACCCATTGTTTATTACATATTTAACAAAAATCAGAGTTTGGATTCAACAGAATATTTCAAATAATAACAAAAATGGACCAAAATGATAGCACCCTCAACCTCATATTTGGTTGCACAACCTTAAGAGTTTGCAATCCCTGCAACACAAGCGATTCCTGGAGCTCTCCATGAGACTTCTGCACCTCTCCACAGGTCGTCTGGTGCAGTCGTCCTGAGCAGACTACTCCAGCTGGGTCAGGTTTGAAGGGGTCTTCTCCTGACGGCATGGTCCATAGATGATGGACAGGATTCAAATCAAGGCTCACAGAAGGCCACTTCACTATAGTCCAATGTTTTGTTCATCACCATTCTTGGGGTCTTTACGCTGTGTGTTTTGGCTCATTATCCTGTTGGAGGGTCCATGACCTACGACTGAGACTAAGCTTTCTGATGTTTCGCTCCAGAATTCCTTGATGGTCTTGAGATTTCATTGTTCCCTGCACAAACACAAGGCCCCCCATGCCAGGCACAGCAAAGCAGCCCTAAAACATAAGCGAGCATCCTCCATGTTTCACAATAGCGGTGGTCCTCTTTTCTTTGAAAGCTTCATTTTTTTGCTAATGCCTCATCTCCCAGAAGCATTGTGGCCTGTCAATATGAATTTTAGCAAATTCCAGTCTGGCTTGTTTAAGTGGAGTCCTCCTGGGTCATCTTCCATTGAGCCCACTGTCACTCAGAAAGCAATGGATGATGCAACCAGACTTGGGAGTTCATCTTGTATGTCTTTGGAAGTCATCTATTGGCTTTTTGTCAACCACTCTCATCATCCTTCTGACCATTCTGGGATCAATCTTCACCTTGTGACCGTGTCCAGGGAGGTTGGCTACAGTCCCATGGACCTTAAACTTCTAAAGAATATTTGCAGCTGTTGTCACATGAACATCAAGCTGCTTGGAGATGGTGGTCTTCTAGCCGTTGCCTTTAACATGCTTGTCAACAAGTTTCTTTCTGATCTCAGGAGACAGCTCTCCTTATCTTTACGGCGTAGCCTAAGCATTAGTATCAGAAAACTATACAACATCATCATGAGGCTATCAGCTGTCGTCAGGTTATATAGCGCCATGATGTGTGGAGTACAAGTCCCAGGTGGTTCTGCTCAAGTTTTATAACACACTGGTGAGGCCTCAACTGTAGTCCTGTGTGCAGTTTTGTTCTCCAGGCTACAAAAAGGACATAGCAGCACTAGAAATGGTCTGGAGAAGAGCAACTAGGCTCATTCAGGAGCTACAGGGGATGAGTTATGAGGAAAGATTAAAAGAGCTGAGCATTTACGGTTTGAATTAAGAGGAGACCTGACTGAAGTGTTTAAAATGATGAAGAGAATCAGTCCAGTGGATCGAGACAGTGACTTTAAAATGAGTTCATCAAGAACATGGGGACACAGTTGGAAACTTGTTAAACATTAGGAAGAGAACCACAGATACATAGAATCTTCTTCTTCTTCTTTCAGCTGCTCCTGTTAGAAGATTTCTTCTTCTTCCATCTCTTTCTGTCCTCGTCATCTTGTTCTGTCACACCCATCACCTGCATGTCCTCCCTCACCACATCCATAAACCTTCTCTTAGCCCTTCCTCTTTTCCTCTTCCTTGGCAGCTCTATCCTTAGTACCCTTCTCCTAATACAAGTGACCAAATTGTGTGGTAGACAGTAGGACTTTAGGGACCTTCAAAACTCGACTTGATGTTATTTTTTGAAGAGTAAAGTTGACAGGACTGGTGAGCTTTGCTGGGCTGAATGACCTCTTCTCGTCCACATTGTTCTAATGAGTGGCATTGTGCGGCCCAGGGTGCTATTAAATTGTGACATCATTCATTCTCAAACGTGGCCTCCTGTTCCACAGCCTGGAGTGGGTGTAGGATTCTTCATTGTTATTTCTCACATCCTACTCCTAGCCAGACTTTTAGTGCAATTCCTAGGAGTAATTCTGAGACGTTAGATAAATACGAGTCCGGGCCTTACACAGTCGGTTTTCTAACCACATTGTCTGAGAAAGGCAGTTTGCCATCTAAAATTCTAAAATATTCAGGTTACCCCAGCCTGAGTGAGTCTTTGTTTCTGCTCATTTACAGCTAAATCTCTAAACACTTTTACAAAAGTCTTCAGAGATATCTTGATTTGGCCGTGAGCCGTAGGCTTTTCGTGTTAACGGAGAACGCTTGACAGGTCATTACTGTCCTTTCAGCACATTCTGTCCAATGAAAATAGCACAAGAATCGCAAGACTTTCCGACACCTACCAGTAGTTTCTACCATTAAACTTAAATGAAACTGATTATTTACTATTCTTTTCTCTGTTGCAAATCTTGGCAATGACATGTAAGTTGTTGGTTGTGCTCAAATGTCTTCAGACAGGATCCATTTCTGTCTTGATTTCCCCTTAATATATCAACTAAATAAGAAACACTTATGGGATTTGGAGGTTTAGAGCAGCCGGCACTAGAGCAGACGTTTGTTACAGCCCGCTTCTGAAACACACAGACAGATGTGGACATATTTTTAAAGAATCACTAATTAGACTTAATTACTTATTTTGTGAAACTGGCAGTCAAAGCATTTCAAATGGTGTCAGTTCTCCTAACATACAGTACATTATGTGCTGTTCTCTCATATTATTTACACCATTAGATTCTGAATGGGGTATGGGGTTGGGGAAGTTCAGGAAGCCCAGCCATAGTCCTTTAGAAACTCATAACGAGCCTGAGCCGATCCTGGCAGTACCCATGGGTGGGCACTCCCAGACTTTGGACTGTGTGCTGTGGTGAAGTCTCGGATGTAGCAAAAGGGGGTGAGGCTGCCAAACAAGGACCACAAAAGTTGGCCAGGACCTGCTCAGAGGAGGCTCCCCTCAATCCAATGAGTCCTCCAACTACTGCCTGTTAGCTTTGGCACAAACAAGTCCAAAAAAGAGGAAACTAAGAGGGTGGGGGGTGGGGGGGGGGGGTGGTCAACAAGCCATTCTAAAGTGGGTTTGCAAGAATTTCTATTGGCCCCATAATGTCAGCCAATGCAGTGCTTACAACTCCCGCCATTGAAGATACAATACAATACAATTTATTTTTCTATAGCTCAAAATCACATAAGGAGTGATTTAACAGGCCCGGGCTTTTGACAGCCCCCCAACCTTGACCTCTCTAAGAAGACAAACCCTTGTAGGGAAAAAAATGGAAGAAAACTTGGGAAAGGCAATTCAGAGAGAGACCCCTTTGCAGGTAGGTTGGGCATGCAGTGGGTGTCAACAAAAGGGGATCAATACAATACAATACACAGAACAGAACACAATAACCCTCAATACAATGCAACAGTACAATAGTACCGTGTTTACACGTGTACCACGCGCACATTTTTTCCCGAAACTTAGCATTAGAAAATCAGGTGCGCGTCATACACCAGGAAATTTTTTTCTGTAATGTTTACTTCTGCTTGGGCTCTCTCTCTCTCTCTCTTTCTCTCTCTCTTGCTCGTTCACTCGCACTCTCTCTCTCTCTCTCTCGCGCGCACTCTCTGTCTCTCTTGCTCGTTCGTTCACTCGCGCATGTTCTCTCTCTCTCTCGCTTGCTCGTGCACGCTCTCTCTCTCTTGCTCGTTCGCGTGCGCTCTCTCTCTTGCTCGTTCGCTCACACTCTCTCTCTTGCTCGTTTGCTCGCACTCTCTCTCTCTCGCTCGCTCGTTCGCGCTCTCTCTCTCTTGCTCGTTCGCTCACACTCTCTCTCTCTTGCTTGTTCGCTCGTGCGTGCGCTCTCTCTCTCTTGCTCGTTCACTCGTGCTTTCTCTCTCTCTCTCTCTTTCTTGCTCGTGCGCGCTCTCTCTTCCTCGTCTGCTCGCACTCTTTCTCTCTCTCTCGCTCACTCGCTTGTGCACGCTCTCTGTCTCTCTTGCTCGTTTGTTCGCTCATGCATGCTCTCTCTCTCTCTTGCTCGTTTGCGCACGCTCTCTCTTGCTCGTTCGCTCACACTCTTTCTCTCTCACTCGCTCGTTCGCGCTCTCTCTCTCTTGCTCGTTCGCTCACACTCTCTCTCTCTTGCTCGTTCACTCGTGCTTTCTCTCTCTCTCTCTCTTTCTTGCTCGTGCGCGCTCTCTCTTCCTCGTCTTCTCTCGCTCACTCGCTCGTGCACGCTCTCTGTCTCTCTTGCTCGTTTGTTCGCTCATGCATGCTCTCTCTCTCTCTTGCTCGTTCGCGCACGCTCTCTCTCTTGCTCGTTTGCTCATACTCTATCTCTCTCTCGCTCGCTCGTTCGTGCTCTCTCTCTCTTGCTCGTTCACTCGCACTCTCTCTCTCTCTCTCTCGTTCGCTCGCGCGTGCGCTCTCTCTCTCTCTCTTGCTCGTTCGCTCGTGCTTTCTCTCTCTCTCTCTCTTTCTTGCTCGTGCATGCTCTCTCTCTCTTGCTCATCTGCTCGCACTCTCTCTCTCTCTCTCTCACTCGCTCGCTCGTGCGCGCTCTCTGTCTCTCTTGCTCGTTCGTTCGCTCACGCGTGCTCTCTCTCTCTCTGTTGCTCGTTCGCTCGCACTCTCTCTCTCTCTCTCGCTCGCTCGTACGCGCTCTCTGTCTCTCTTGCTTGTTCATTCGCTCGCGCATGCTCTCGCGCTCTCCCTCACTCGCTCTTTCGTCATGCAACAAAAACAGAAGGGCATTTCGCGGAAAACGTGCCCTAAACTCTTCCTATACAATCACAACGCGCGTTGTACATGGGGAAATTAATTTCGTGATTTTCTGTGTAAAAATTAGGGTGCACGTCTTACACGAGGGTGCGTGGTACACGAGTAAATACGGTGATATTGCAAGTACAGAGCTGAGTGCAAGAGTAGATGATATCCCATAATGCAATTTGGATTTGTTCAGAGTCCTGGACACCTCAGAGTCCTGACGCCCCCCCTTCTTTACTGGCCAATCCATAGCTGAGTCAGTGCTGGGCCAGCCAATCCAATGAAAGGACCCCTCTACCCGACAGTTCCTGCGATCCTCCATCAGAGATGACTTTTCCTTAGGCAGGCAGACAAGCTGGCAGGTGGGCAGTGGCACCAAGTGCCATATTTGAGTACCGAGAACAGAAACCGAATAGGTGAGGGTGAGTAACCAATTCTAACTGTCATATTCCTTATGTTTTAGTGCTAATGGCTAACCACAGAGATGCAGTCTGCTCAGTTAATCAGCAGCTCTAGTCAGGGTGTGTTGAACTGAAGTCAAGACTGAAGGGGCACCTCTTTTTTTTTCTTTTGGATTTTATTGACTTTATTAAAATCAAATAACATTCCATACAAATAAGTCAAGTTTTACAAAAATAGCACCTCTTATATTAACAGGCAGACCAGTCCACAGTTTGGTGGCCCTGTAACTAAAAGCTCGACCTGCCACTGTTTTTTATTAGAGCTTCTTCTTCGGCAGTCTCCTCTGCTTGATACATTCATCCATCCATCCATCCATTATCCAACCTGCTATATCCTAACTACAGGGTCACGGGGGTCTGCTGGAGCCAATCCCAGCAGCGCAAGGCAGGAAACAAAGCCCGGGCAGGGTGCCAGCCCACCGCAGGGTGCGTACACACACACCAAGCACAATTTAGAATCGCCAATGCACCTAACCTGCATGTCTTTGGACTGTGGGAGGAAACCGGAGCACCTGGAGGAAACCCACGCAGACACGGGGAGAACATGCAAACTCCACGAAGGGTGAACCCGGGAAGCGAACCCGGGTCTTCTAACTGAGAGGCAGCAGTGCTACCCACTGCGCCACCACACCGCCCTGCTTGATACAAAACAAGTTTAATTCTCCAAGTCTGTCAGAATGTGCTGTCAACATAAACTCCTGAATCCTTTTTTTAGAATTTGCTTCTTGTAGCCTCATGCCTGGACAAACTGGTGAGGAAGGCAGGCTCTATTGTAGGCATGGAGCTGGACAGTTCGACATCCATGGCAGAGCGATGGACGCTGAGCAGACTCCTGTCAATCATGGAGAATCCACTGTATCCACTGAACAGGATCATCTCCAGACAGAGGAGCAGCTTCAGCAACAGACTGCTGTCACCGTCCTGCTCCACTGACAGACTGAGGAGATCGTTCCTCCCCCACACTATGGGGCTCTTCATCTCAAAAGATAGCACATCACAAACATTTTTAGAATAACATGCATTGCATTTGTCATTCCAACAGGTGGCACACCTCAAAAATGAACACTATTTTCATCTATCTATCTATCTATCTATCTATCTATCTATCTATCTATCTATCTATCTATCTATCTATCTATCTATCTATCTATCTATCCTGCCTACTACACTAAAATTAATATCTATCTATCTGTCTATTATATAGTGCCTTTCACATCTATCTATCTATCTATCTATCTATCTATCTATCTATCTATCTATCTATCTATCTATCTATCTATCTATCTATCTATCCTGCCTACTACACTAAAATTAATATCTATCTATCTATCTAGACATCAATAAAATGAATTATTATTATTATGCAGTTTTGTAAGTTACCCCTGTGATGGATGGCTGGGGATTGTGCCCTACATTCAGACCTGGAGGAGCAGGGGACCAGGTGAGGGCAATTTATACCCCGGGACACAAGAAGGCAGTCCCCCTGGGTTGCATTGGGGCCATGGGCTTGGGGCTTAGAAGCTCAAACCTTTTGGGGTCCGTTTGCCACCTCCAGGGGGCGCCTGGACAGCTCCGGAAACAAGGTCTGCAGCACTTCCGCCACACCCGGAAGTGCTGCCGGAAGTTAATCGGGAAGAACCTGGAGTACATCTGGGTGCATTATGAAAGGGGCCACCTCACTCCATTCAGGGAGCCAGAGTCAGGAGCTTGCGAGATGAGTGGAGGCGTCAGAAGACTTCAGGAAGAAAAGGGACTGAGCCTTGTGGGTAATTTGTGCACTGTGTGTGCTGTATAATTGGAAAAAGAATTAATAAACGCGTGCATTTTGGACATGGTGTGTCCTTGGTGTCTGTCTGTAGCCAGGCTGGTCTTCTACACCCCTAATGCCTACAAGCTTCTATTTTCAGAATGAATCTTTGGTGTCTGCGGTGGGCTGGCACCCTGCCCAGGGTTTGCTTCCTGCCTAACGCCCTGTGTTGGCAGGGATTGGCTTCAGCAGACCCCCATGACCCTGTAGTTAGGATATAGCGGGTTGGATAATGGATGGATGGATGAATCTTTGGTGTGAGACGTCTGATTCGAAGCCTTTATGAAAGGCGTCATCATCACTCGCTTGTGATCCGAGTCGCAGTCCACGTGGAGACTCGTATGTCGCGCATCACTAGCCAGCTCTTTCCAGATCTTGCTCCTCAGACAATCCGAGTTCCGGTGAGTCCATCTGGACTCTTCCAAGTATTCCTGTGCCTACTGTGCTGGCAGACGTTGGTGTTGGTAATAACAGGGACATCAACACTGCATGGGATGCTCTTCAAGCACTGTCATGGAATCGTATTATCTAGTGTGGGAAAAAACAGAGAATTTCCACATCAGATGTCTATTAAGATGATAAAGTGGGAGAGTTCCATGAACAGGTATGTTCATTTATAAATGACTTCCAGTTGTTTAAAAAAGACAAAGTAAATCTGACCGCAACTCAGAACATTCTCCTTGCCATTAAAGTTTTAAAACTTTCTACACTGTTGAGGAGCATCGAGTGAAGTTCATCCAAAAACTGTCAGGATGTCACATAGCTGAGAGACTATTTCAATGAAAATGATGGAGCGCCAAGTGTTCCAGAAGGGCATATATCAAATCCGAATTGTCAAACGCACCGTGTCCTGTTGTTCAGGCCGCTAATAAGGAGATGCTGCGTCATACGGAGAGCGCCCGGCCAAAGATACATTGGCAGATTAGACAGAGCCGGCCTCACGCTCATTGCAGGAGATCTTTAGAAAAAGAACAATAATGCTCAATCATCTTTACTGAGATCCCAGGCGAGGCCTGTGACTAATGGGGCTTTTGCTGAACCTGCCATGCAACAACTGACTCTTCTCGACTTCACTTTAGCTGCCTGCCTTGTGTAATGCTAACCCTTGGCCACTTTCTGGAATAATTGTCATATTTTCTGTAATAGACAAGAAAGATGTATTTCTTGGCAGGCATGATACTAACTATGTGGCTGCTCTCTGCATGGAGTTTGCATGTTCTACCTGTGTCTGTGTGGGTGCTTTGCGTTTCTCTGACAGTCCGAAGACATGCAGGTTTAGGTGGACTGGTGAGGCTAAATTGGCCCTTAATGTGTATGTGTTTTATCTTGTGCCAGCATTGTTCCTGCCTTGCGCCCGTTGCTGGCTTGGATAGGTCCAGCTCCCCCACATCCCAGCACTGGTTAAGCGGGTTGACAAAATGGATGGGTGGTGTAGGTTTTTTTTTGAGTGGCAGCAATAAGGGGGTGTTTCTCCATGAACTTACGATCTTTGGAAACAATCCAAATTGGCCAAATTATTCAAATACCCGGTCTGCAGAGGGAAAGGATCAGAGAACAGTGCCAACCCCTGGCACGGAGGATAATTACATTTTCTAGAGCCCGTAAGCTGCCTCCCATACCCACATGAGTGACAATCCATAATTAAAATAAGACATTCCAATACATAATCACAAGTGAACGAAAATCATACGACCGCTGACTTGTTCTCTTGTAACGATTTGTTCACATATCTAACGAACAGAAATTATGTGACTCATTCTCGGGTAATAATTGAGTTCATGAATCCAATGAATGAGAATCGGTGAGTTGTTCTCGGCTAATGATTTATTCATAAGTCAAACGTGACTCGTTCTCAGGTGATGATTGAGTTCATAAATCAAATGAATGAGAATTGCAGGACTCGTTTTTGGGTAATGATTGATTTCACGAATTAAATGAGTGTGAATCATGTGACTCATTCACAAATGAAATGAGTGAGAATTGCGGACTCGTTTTTGGGTAATGATTGAGTTCACAAATTAAATGAATGTGAATCATGTGACTCGTTCACAAATGAATGAGAATTGCGGGACTCGTTTTTGGGTAATGATTAATTTCATGAATTAAATGAGTGTGAATCATGTGACTCGTTCACAAATGAAATGAATGAGAATTGCTGGACTCGTCTTTGGGTAATGATTGAGTTCACAGATTAAATGAGTGTGAATCATGTGAATTGTTCACAAATTAAATGAATGAGAATTGCGGGACTCATTTTTGGGTAATGATTGAGTTCACGAATCAAATGAGTGTGAATCATGTGACTTGTTCACAAATGAATGAGAATTGCAGGACTCGTCTTTGGGTAATGACTGAGTTCACAAATGAAATGAATGAGAATTGCGGGACTCGTTTTTGGGTAATGATTGATTTCACGAATTAAATGAGTGTGAATCATGTGACTTGTTCACAAATGAATGAGAATTGCAGGACTCGTCTTTAGGTAATGACTGAGTTCACAAATGAAATGAATGAGAATTGCGGGACTCATTTTTGGGTAATGATTGAGTTCACGAATCAAATGAGTGTGAATCATGTGACTTGTTCACAAATGAATGAGAATTGCAGGACTCGTCTTTGGGTAATGACTGAGTTCACAAATGAAATGAATGAGAATTGCGGGACTCATTTTTGGGTAATGATTGAGTTCACGAATCAAATGAGTGTGAATCATGTGACTTGTTCACAAATGAATGAGAATTGCAGGACTCGTCTTTGGGTAATGACTGAGTTCACAAATGAAATGAATGAGAATTGCGGGACTCGTTTTTGGGTAATGATTGAATTCAAGAATAAAATGAGTGTGAATCATGTGACTCGTTCACAAATGAAATGAATGAGAATTGCGGGACTCGTTTTTGGGTAATGATTGATTTCACGAATTAAATGAGTGTGAATCATGTGACTCATTCGCAAATGAAATGAGTGAGAATTGCGGGACTCGTTTTTGGGTAATGATTGAGTTCAAGAATAAAATGAGTGTGAATCATGTGACTCGTTCACAAATGAAATGAATGAGAATTGCAGGACTCATCTTTAGGTAATGATTGATTTCACGAATTAAATGAGTGTGAATCATGTGACTCGTTCGCAAATGAAATGAGTGAGAATTGCGGACTCGTTTTTGGGTAATGATTGAGTTCACAAATTAAATGAATGTAAATCATGTGACTCGTTCACAAATGAATGAGAATTGCAAGACTCATCTTTGGGTAATGACTGAGTTCACAAATGAAATGAATGAGAATTGCGGGACTTGTTTTTGGGTAATGATTGATTTCATGAATTAAATGAGTGTGAATCATGTGACTCGTTCACAAATGAAATGAATGAGAATTGCGGGACTCGTTTTTGGGTAATGATTGATTTCACGAATAAAATGAGTGTGAATCATGTGACTCGTTCACAAATGAAATGAATGAGAATTGCATAACTCGTCTTTGGGTAATGATTGATTTCATGAATTAAATGAGTGTGAATCATGTGACTCGTTCACAAATGAATGACAATTGAGGGCCTCGTCTTTGGGTAATGACTGAGTTCAAGAATCAAATGAGTGTGAATCATGTGACTCGTTCACAAATGAAATGAGTGAGAATTGCGGACTCGTTTTTGGGTAATGATTGAGTTCACAAATTAAATGAATGTGAATCATGTGACTCGTTCACAAATGAATGAGAATTGCAACACTCATCTTTGGGTAATGATTGAGTTCACAAATGAAATGAATGAGAATTGCGGGACTTGTTTTTGGGTAATGATTGATTTCACGAATTAAATGAGTGTGAATCATGTGACTCGTTCGCAAATGAAATGAGTGAGAATTGCGGGACTCGTTTTTGGGTAATGATTGAGTTCAAGAATAAAATGAGTGTGAATCATGTGACTCGTTCACAAATGAAATGAATGAGAATTGCGGGACTCGTTTTTGGGTAATGATTGATTTCACGAATTAAATGAGTGTGAATCATGTGACTCATTCGCAAATGAAATGAGTGAGAATTGCGGGACTCGTTTTTGGGTAATGATTGAGGTCAAGAATAAAATGAGTGTGAATCATGTGACTCGTTCACAAATGAAATGAATGAGAATTGCAGGACTCATCTTTGGGTAATGATTGATTTCACGAATTAAATGAGTGTGAATCATGTGACTCGTTCGCAAATGAAATGAGTGAGAATTGCGGGACTCGTTTTTGGGTAATGATTGATTTCACAAATTAAATGAGTGTGAATCATGTGACTCGTTCACAAATGAAATGAATAAGAATTGCGGGACTCGTTTTTGTGTAATGATTGATTTCATGAATCAAATGAGGGTGAATCACGTGACTCGTTCACAAAACAACTGAATGAGAATCGTGTGAGTAGTTTTTGGGTAATGATTTGTTCATGAATCAAATGTGAATCGTTCTCAGGTAATGATTGAATTTATGAATCGAATGTATGAGAATCATATGATTCATTCTCTGGTGATGATTCATTTGCAACTCAAAGGAACAAGACTTGTGTGACTCATTCTCTGGTAATGATTGAGTTCACGAATCAAATGAAGGAGAATCATGTGACTTGTTCACAGATCATATGAGCGAGCATGGTGTGAATCATTTTTGGGTAATGATTCATTCATGACTGTCAAATGTGACTGTTTCTCAAGTTATGATTGAGTTCATGAATCAAATGAATGGAAATCATGTGACTCGTTCGCAAATCATATGAACAAAAATCGTGTGAGTTGATTTTGGGTAATGATTTCTTCAAGAATCAAATGTGACTCGTTCAAGTAATGGTTGAATTTATTAATCGAATGTGCTTAAAATCATGTGCTTTTTTTTTTTTAGGTTTCTGATGATTTTTTTTCTTGTAGCTTGTTGGGGGTCCCTAGGTGTTTCAAGTACTATCGCCAGAGCTGGCTGATTCTCAGATTTGGTGATTCGACTCTCCACAACACATTCATGACCTACCATGACCCGCTTCCATTTAAAAGTATTTGTGACCCACCGGTGGCAAACGATCACCCATTTCTTGACAAACAAAGCACTAGAGAACGTTTTTCTTCTTACCTTTTTCATTAACAACAGGCTTGATGTCACATGAAGACAGATGCCTAGATTAAACTGTTTGCTTTCCACATACAGTAATTAGCGCTCTGAATTTGTAAAAGTCATAACTCTTGTTGACTCTTGTCACACAAACGTATCTGTGGATCACTCTCCGGACTCATCTGACGTATGTGCTACCACCCCAAGTAGAGAGGGGGCACTGGTGCTAACCTTCTCCTCGTCTATTCTCTCCACAGTTCCTCCCAGTAAGGGTGACTGACTCCACCTCTTCTGGTCCCCCACCTATATGTAAATCCCACAGCCACCAGAAGGAGGCGTTCCATCAAAGGACTGAGCTCCTACTTGGTGTCCAAAACCAGCAGAATTGCCAAGCCTAACAATTTCTCCTTTCGTTTGAACTTTTCAGTTGCATTTGCGCCCCTTGTGGTCATTTTTATTTAGTGGTAAATAATGTTGGCACCCCAACATTTCTTTGTGGATCTTTACTTGAGCGCACTTGTTATTTATCCATTAATTTTCTGTTGGGCTGCCACATGAAGAGCTTTGAGACAATAATAAGATTGTGCCGATTTGAAATTGTGAATGGCTAGAAAGATATGAATGCGCTTACCGACAGGCTCTGCTTACCCCAAATTTTTAGTCTCTGTTGTAACGTTTTAAAAATATTCAGACAGTCAAGTGTAGAATTATTCAAAATATCAAGAGCTTTGTTTACCGAGGTATCATTTGTTTGCAAAAAGCCACTTTACTTTAATTCATAACCAATATTTTTAACATTAAAACCTGCATTGGAAAATTAAGTATAATAATACGCTTCTATGTATGTGCAAGTAAATCGTCTGTCTAGAGACGGCTGGGCTTATAAATTGAAATTTATCTTTGTAATACGTTTGGATTCGGTGGACGTCTCCGCTGGGTATTCTGGAAGGAGAGGTATGATGGTATCATCGCTTAGCTCTTAGCTGAATAAATTATGAGCACCTCTGAGGTGGAGCGGCACATTATTTATTTATTTATTTGACATTACAGATAGCAATTCTGAGCTCCCTGTTGGGAAAGGAGATCTAAGGATACGGCCCTGTACTAAACTTGTTGGAAATGACAAATGTAAAAATTAAATTTAAATTATCACCCTAGCAGGCGTCTTTTTCTTTTTTTTTTTTGTTGTTTTTTTTTATTTTTAAGCATGTCTAACACGTGTGGAACAAAACAAAGATGTGGATCTGCAGAAGAATTGTTATGCCAGGCCAAACTGGTTTAGTGCAGTGAGCTGGCATGATTACAGGTTGGATTCCAGTTAGCATAAACCAGTGGTTTTCAATCTGTGGGGGGCAAGAAGATGTGAAAAAAAGAAAACAAGAATCAAAAATATGAAAAATACATCTATTGAAACCAAAACAAATTAACTTAAACTACATTCTGATACTAGAAAAATAAATCTAGAGTTAGATAAATGTCGATAAAAGTTAACTAGGTATAATAAAATATGCATCTATGATATATCACAGTAATAATAAAATAGTATGTGAATTTCCCCTTGGGATTAATAAAGTATCTATCTATCTATCTATCTATCTATCTATCTATCTATCTATCTATCTATCTATCTATCTATCTATCTATCTATCTATCTATCTATCTATCTATCTATCTATCTATCTATCTATCCTGCCTACTACACTAAAATTAATATCTATCTATCTATCTAGACATCAATAAAATGGATTATTATTATTATTATGCAGTTTTGTAAGTTACCCCTGTGATGGATGGCTGGGGAGCGTGCCCTACATTCAGACCTGGAGGAGCAGGGGACCAGGTGAGGGCAATTTATACCCCGGGACACGAGAAGGCAGTCCCCCTGGGTTGCATTGGGGCCATGGGCTTGGGGCTTAGAAGTTCAAACCTGTTGGGGTCCATTTGCTATCTATCTATCATTAATTCAAAAAGAACAAATTGGTACTAGTGGGCTCCTTTCAAAAAAACGTTTGGGGGGGGGGGGGGGGGGGGGTGATTCAAACTGTTACAAGAGTCTCTGTATCTGTTTGTCCATATGGTTGCTATATCTTTGTTATATACCATTTGGTATGGGATTTATAAAAGCAGGGCTACTACCTGTGATGCACCATCTGTTGGAATGAAAAATGCAATACAATGTCTTACTACATGCATTACAAAATACAAGGTGAATACGCTGAGGTCTACATTGGTTACTTAGATTTCAAGTTGTTTTAGATGAGTAGCACAGCTAGAAATTAATAAATTACTTCCTTATGTTATAATATTTGATTCTGTCAAATTATGTCTTAAACTTTTACTCTAATTAAAACTCGGGTCGCAAATACTTAAAGGTTGAGAAACGCTGGCATAAACTATGCAAGGCGGTCTTTTGTATTTTTGAGTCACAAAATGACTACAAATTGTTATAAAGAGTTGAACCCCCAGGCAAACCTCATATAACTGAAAATAAACACAGTGTATAAACCGCGCAAATGACTTCTTCACAGACGCAAGTCTTAAAGTGACTGCATGATGGTGACACTTCTGGTTAAATACAAGCCAGGCAGGAAAAGGCTAGTCCAGGGGGCGGGGCCAGGGGGCGGGGACACCGGAAATGACATCAGAGGTGGTAAGGCTGTCAATCATCTGACTGCAGAGGGAAGAAGAGGTGCTAGGAAACAGCACCACCTTGTGGATCAGCGAGGAATTACCTCCACCAGAGCCTTTAAGCTGTCCCCAAGGCGCACGTGTGTGACAACATATATAAAAAAAAAAAATTCATCCTCTTGTAAGTTTTCACATTTTATTATTTTTTACAACAGTGAATCACAATGAATTTAATTTCGCCATTATTGAGACTAATCAGCAGAAAAAGATTCTTTAATGTCAAAGAGAAAACAGATTTCTGCAATGTGGTCTGACTAATAATAATAATTATTATTATTAATATTATTTTCATTTATATAGAGCTTCTCTCACTACTCAAAGCACTTTTACATGGAGAGCAGTGTTTAGCACCCACCTGGATAATTTTTGCACCAGTATGCTCGCCACACACTGGCTATAAGGTGGCAAGGGGTTACAGAGATGGCCAATAAGGGGGTATTAGGGGACTAGAATGACTAGGCCTTGGTGGGCAATTTAGTTTGATTTGGCTTGATTAGTTACAAATATAAAAGATAAATATCATTGATCAACTTCTCACCAAATTGTAGAAGTGAATCATCGAGAGCGTTCTGACGAGCTGCATCATTGTCTGCTGTGGGAACTTTCTTTTGTTGTGACTCAATCTTGCCCTTCTTGGCATCTTCAAGACTCATTCCCTGATGATCATCAGAACTGGTGTGGTCCTTCTTAAAGGATCCCCACTCATTGTCAGAAAGTTTGTCCCCCGTGGAGAATTGTGGAAGACTGTTAGAGCTACAGTACCTCTTGGAGAAGCACCGCCAATCCTTAGAGCGTGGGGTGATGTCTCACTTAAAGAGTCGGCGACATTTGTCTGAGAATTTGTCCCTCTTGGAGAATCATTGATAATTGTTAGAACTACTTCTTCGAGAATCACTAGTGATCATCAAAAATTTTTTCTCCTTTGGTGAATCACCACCGGTCAACAGAGAGATAGTCCCACAAGGAGAATCTTTAACAACTGTTGAATCCTTAGAATGTAGGTTGGTGTACTCCTTTGAAGAATCACCAATGGTCATCACAGAGTTTCTAAACCTTGGAGGATCTTTGATGAGTGTTAGAGATACCTCTTGACGAATCACCACTGATCCTTAGAGGATGGAGGGGCATCTCCCTTGGAGAAACACCGGTGATCATCAGAGAGTTTGTCTCCCTTGTAAAATTGTCAACAATACTCCTTGGAGAATCATCTCCAATCCTTCGAGTGTAGGGTGGTGTTTCGCTTGGAAAATCATCACGATCATCGGAGAGTTTGTCTCATTTGGAGAACCACTGATGATTGTTTGAGCTACCCCTTGGAGAATCCTTAGAGCGTAAGATGGTGTATCCCTTGCAGAATCTCAAATGATCGTCATAGGGTCTCTCCCCCTTGAAGGATCACTGATGATTGTTAGAGATACCTCTTCAAGAACTGCAGCCAATCCTTCAGAGTGTGGAGTGGCGTTTTCTTTGGAGAATGACCGATGACCATCAGAGAGCTTGTCTCCCTTGTAGAATCGTCAATGATTATTGGAGCTACGCCTTGGAGAATCATCTCCAATCCTTAGAGCGTAGGGTGGTGTTTCTCTTGGAAAATCAGCACCGATCATTAGAGAGTTTGTCTCATTTGGAGAATCGTTGACAATTGTTAGAGCTACCCCTTGCAGAGTCTCCAATGATCATTAGAGAGTTTGTCCCACTAGGAGAATCTTTAACAACTGATGAATCCTTAGACTGTAGGATGGTGTACTCCCTTGAAGAATCACCAGTGATCATCAGAGAGTTTGTCTCCCTTGCAGGAATCATCAACGATTGTTGGAGCTACTCCTTGGGGAATTGTCTCTGATACTTAGAGCGTAGGGTGGCGTTTCCCTCGGAATAATCATCACGTTCATCGGAGAGTTTGTCTCATTTGGAGAACCATTGATGATTGTTGGAGCTACCCCTTGGAGAATCCTTAGAGCGTGAGATGGTGTCTCCCTTGCAGAATCACCAATGATCGTCAGAGAGTTTCTGCCCCTTGATGAATCATTGATGATTGTAAGAGATCCCTCTTCAAGAACTGCAGCCAATCCTTCAGTGTGTGGAGTGGTGTTTTCTTTGGAGAATGACCGATGACCATCAGAGTGCTTGTCTCCCTTGTAGGATCGTCAACAATTGTTGGAGCTACTCTTTGGAGAATCGTCTCCAATCCTTAGAGCGTAGGTCGTGTTTCTCTTGGAAAATCAGCACCAATCATTAGAGAGTTTGTCTCATTTGGAGAATCATTGATGGTTGTTGGAGCTACCCCTTGGAGAATCCTTAGAGCGTGAGGTGGTGTCTCCCTTGAACAATCTCCAATGATCGTCAGAGAGTCTCTCCCCCTTGAAGGATCACTGATGATTGTAAGAGATCCCTCTTCAAGAACTGCAGCCAGTCCTTCAGAGTGTGGAGTGGCGTTTTCTTTGGAGAATGACCGATGACCATCAGAGTGCTTGTCTCCCTTGTAGGATCGTCAACGATTGTTGGAGCTACTCCTTGGAGAATTGTCTCCGATCCCTAGAATGTAGGGTGGCATTTCCCTTGGAGAATCACTGCCAATCATCAGAACAATGGGGACTTGCTTACTCAACCACAGCCCACCTCACAAGCCATACAAGACCCATTCACCTTACAAACTGAGGGACTCGCGTCACACTGGCGAGGACCTGTGGCTCACTTTGGGTGACGACCCATCGTTTAAGAAACTCTGCTGTACGGGAGATGAGAATGTTGTCTGTCTTAGCCGTGTTTACATCGGTTAGCAGTTCGGTGATCGGTGCAGTGCCCTGACTCCACCCTCCGCCAAGCGCGGCATGTAAAGAAGCGATGCTGATTATTTCTTGAGAGATCGCCTGACTAGTTTGCACAGCTCTAATTTATGAGTTCATTTTTCAAAGGATTATGTGATTCTGCTGTTTTTTATGAGCTGTAATTACTTTATTTTACATATTTACAAAATCTGCATATAATATTTTTATTCTAGCTGTATCAGGCATATTGAAATGAAATTACAAAGCTGCATCTGAGGTTTCATTCATAAACCATTAAGGTGACATTAAATAGAGAAGCAATTTTATATGATTACCAGCTTGCTAATGTTTAATAAATGAAGTTCGACTGTTTAATTTGATAAGGGATTTACTTTAAATAAGTTAAGAAAGTTTCACACTACAGCTATGCATGTTAATCAGTTTTGGCTGGTAATTTCTCCAAATGTATAATCTCTAGAAGAACAGCGATTTGCTTGATTATTTATTACTGACTGAGATATTGTTCTTATTTTGCAATTTACTGTTGATTAGTAAATTAGTCTTTATGGCCTTTTTACTTCTCTGTTCAGAGAGACATAGGAAACCATTCAATGGCACTTTTTTAGAGTAAAAGTTTAAGACATAATTTGACACAATTAGATATTATAAGACTGCGGTGGGTTGGCACCCTGCCCGGGATTGGTACCTGCCTTGTGCCCTGTGTTGGCTGGGATTGGCTCCAGCAGACCCCTGTGACCCTGTCAGTGGGTTGGGAAATGGATGGATGGATGGAAATATTATAACATAAGGAAGTACTTTATTAATTACTAGCTGTGCTACTCATCTAAGACAACTTGAAATCTAAGTAATCAATGTAGACCTTAGCATATTCACCTTGTATTTTGTAATGCATGTAGTAAGACATTGTATTGCATTTTTCATTCCAACAGATGGTGCAGGCGGTAGTAGCCCTGCTTTTACAAATCCCATACCAAATTGTATATAACAAAGATATAGCAACCATATGGACAAACAGATACAGAGACGCTTGTCTTTTTATTAAACAGGACTAGCTGTGCTACCTGTCTAAGCTGAAATCAAAGTAATCAATGTAGACCTTGGAATTAGTATCTGCAGTGCACGATCTATTGGAATGTACTTTGTAGTACACGTACAGTAAGAAAATGTACTGCATTTGTCATTCCAACAGATGGTGCATCACAAAAATGAACACTACTTTTACGAACTCAATACCAAATGGCATATGGCAGAGACCGATGCATTGCATTTTCTATCCTGTGGTGTGTTGGGCTAGTAACATCAGTTCAAGAGAGGCCCACCAAGAACCAGCTGATAAAAAGGGCAGGCTCATTATGGGATGTACACTGGACCCCCTGAAGGTCATAGCAAAGGAGCTAATTAAAACAAATTATGAACAATGCTGCACACCCTCTCTGTGACGCACCAACACTACACTAGAGGTGCTGTTGCCCCGCTGAACCCACCAGACAGACGTCCAAAACACCAAGAATAATTTCTTTAATACTTTCTTCAGTTATAGTGTACAAAACACTGCACACTCCACTATTCTTCCAATAATAAATCAATAGCCAATAATACAATCCTCCACTCCCAGCAGCTCCGTTCCTCTACCACCCAACTCCGGCTCCGTTTGCTGGGTCTTGACCAGTCCTTTAAATAGTCCATGACCCGGAAGTACTCCATCTCTTCTTCTCGGGTCCATGCCACATCATCCTTTCTTAAGTGTCCCGGAAGTACTGCAGGCTTCGTCTTCGTGACTCCAAAATACTTCATAAAAAAAAAAATACTTCGGTTGTCGTAATAGTAGGAGTTCCCACGTTCTTTGTGAGCTCCCCCTGTCGGCACCCATGGCACCCAACAGAGCAGAAGAAACGGACTCCACGTCCCAGGATGCTTTACGGGAATCTGGGGAACTGTTGCCGTCCAGGGGAGCTGCCACCTAGCGTCCCGGGGATGCAGTGCCCTGAAAAGCCTACTCTTCCTCCTTCTTTTCCTTCAGGGACATCCCCGCCGGACTGAACTGCCAGCCATCCCTCACACTATCTATCTATCTATCTATCTATCTATCTATCTATCTATCTATCTATCTATCTATCTATCTATCTATCTATCTATCTATCTATCTATCTATCTATCTATCTATCTATCTATCTATCTATCTATCTAATCCTGCCTACTATACCTAATTCTATCTATCTATCTATCTATCTATCTATCTATCTATCTATCTATCTATCTATCTATCTATCTATCTATCTATCTATCTATCTATCTATCTATCTATCTATCTATCTATCTATCTATCGCACTTGTCATTCCACATCACAAACATTAGCACTACTTTTATGAATACCATACCAAATAGCATATAATAGAGACACAGCAATTAGACACACATGCACACACAGACAATAGTCCTTTCATTAAGGCAGATAAGCTGACGTCTCTGTCGGACGTATTCTCCATTAATGTTTGCAGTGCAGTGTGTCCGTCCAATTGCAATGTCTCAGTGCTAACGCTTGTGATGCGCCATCTGTTGGATAACAGAGACATAGCAGCCTTACAGACACAGATACACAAACTCAGAGGTGCCTGTCCTTATATTAAAGTGGATTAAGGAAGACAAACCTAGAATCAAATGTGAACACACTTTTGGATAGATACAGAGATTTCAATTTTTGATTTTGAATAAATTTACATACCTTTGTGTTCACTTTGTCATTCTGGGTTGTTGAGTGTAGACTGATGGGCAAAAGCTGCATATTTATCCATTTAAATTTAAAGCTCCAAGACAATATAATGTGCTGAAAGTGGAGGGGTCTGAATTTTTTCTGAATCCACTTATTCTGCCCACTCCACGCAGTGTCTTGGAACTCAGCACGGCCACAGAGAGCTTAAACACATTCACGTTAAATGAGCTTTCTTGAAGGATTTTACTGGAGGTACCACATTGTAAAGTAAAAAAAAATATATACAAGATACACACAGGTATTTATAAGTGAAGACAATAAACAAGAAACAATTCAATTTACAAAGCAGCACATAGCAGACGGCGTACGTTAAGCAACAAAGCTGTGACAGGAATATAAAGTTATTATGAATTGTAACCACAAGGGGGCGTCACTGAGCCCCAGAGCACAGACACAATAATGCCCAAGCACAATTCTGGGTTCAAATTAAAGACCTCCCTTACACGAATACCAGCCACAATATAACAATACAAATCGTCTCCTTCTGCCTCTAGTGACCGCTGCTTCCCACCTCTGACTCCATTAAGTGAGGCAGTTGGCTCTGTTTTCAATCTGACCTAAAAACTGCTTCTGGTGTCATGCTCAGGTCATCAGAAACACGTCCAGATTGTGAGGAAACCAGGGCAGTCCTCCTCGGGTAGCGCCCTCTGGTGGTATCCAAAGACCCCTGCATTTCTAGATGTCACCATGAGGGTGTCTTAATTGGGTTCAGCCCTGAGGAATACTGCCACCTGTTGTTTGGGGGGAATGAACTTCTCTCGGTTATACCCATTCGCCCAGTCCACCCATTTTGATCTCCTGGCCGGGCAAGAATCCCCACATTCATTCCATCCAGGATGCCCGTCGTTCCTCCATGGCACCTACAGCTTACAAGATGAGTGATTCTGAGAGTTGCTTTGGGATGAGAGATGTATGTAGACAGAGATCCAGAATGTGGTGCACCACTACTGACCGGACCCTTTTGGGACGTGACAAGTACAAGTGATAAAGGAGGTGCCTGTGTGACGCTCAAGGGGGGCATTGTATTTAAATGTGACCTACGTGTCTTATGTGAGTTTTGTGGGCATTTCTAACTGCTGTACTGGGTGTGTTCATGAATGATGAGACAGTGGGGTGGCACAGCCCGACAAACACCACCATCAGCTAACATCACGTGGGCCAGGACACACTGTATCAGCATAATAAATATATACGACTCTTCTGTAAGGGTAATAATTTATTTACTTACATTTATTGACTGCAAAGATGTGTTTAAGCAAAAGGATCGCGACTGCAAATGGAAAATAAACCCTGTAAAGTCCTAGCATTTGTACTGAAATGAAATTGGAAAGCCCAAAAAGTGCCACCTACTACCCAGCGTCATTTTGTTTTTCACATTCCTTCCTGCCGCCTTCAGCCGACTGTCTTGGAGTGAATGAAACAGTGTGGATGAGTGATTTACAATTCCGTACCTAACTCAATTTTAGCAACGTGTTATAAATGTCACTGCTGGAATGGACTGAATGTCGTATTGCCTTTCAATCTGCATTTCTATAAGATGGCATATAGCCAATCTTCACCAAAGCATGGGCGCTCCGAATGACAGCCTTACTCCCAGATTTTTATTCAGATTGCAGCGGTGCAATCACCTGGATATTTCCTGTATATGCTTGGATATTCTCCTCGCATACGGACGCTCACATCTGAATATTTTCAGGATGGGATGTTTGGTCATTGGGGAAATGGCAAACACCACAGGGTGGCAGAGGGCAGAAAAGCCCTAAGATGCTGACAGAAGAACACACTGGCAGCACATACATGTGTGGCTAGGACTGAGCAGAGGGAAGGGCATCATGGTGTCCAGTTAGGGTGCCAGGGTGAAGAGAGGGATGGGTCACCTGGGAGCAAAGGGGCAATGCTTGGACAGGATGGTACAGGGCAGAAAACTTAGCAGGTGTGAAAGATATCTGACCCTCGTTAATGGCAGAATGGGAGCAGGGACAAAATGCCATGGGGTCCCAAAACAGTCATATGACAAAATTTGTGAACCCCCCTCTCAGCCTGCGTAATAATTGACTCTCCTTTCAACAATAAAGATAACAGTGGTATGTCTTTTATTTCCTAGGAGTACTGCGGTGTTTTCCGAACAAAGATTTTTAGTGACGAGGTATTTAGTTGTATGAAATTAAATCAAATGTGAAAAACTGGCTGCGCACAAATGTGGGTCCCCTTGTCATTGTGCTGATTTGAATGCCTGTCACTGCTCAGTGCTGATTGGCTGGATGAGCTTGTTAAGCCTTGAACTTCATAGACAGGTGTGTCCCATCATGAGATATAAAGGGATTTAAGGTGGACAATTACAAGTTGTGCTTCTTTCCCTTTGACTCTCCTCTGATGAGTGACAGCATGGGATCCTCAAAGCAACTCTACAAAGATCTGAAAACAAAGATTGTTGAGTCTCCTGGTTTAGGGGAAGGCTACAAAAAGCCATCTCAGAGGTTTAAACTGTCAGTTTCTGTAACTGTAAGGAATGGAATCAGAAAATGGAAGGCCACAGGCACAGTTGCTGTTAAACCAGCAGGTCTGGCAGGCCAAGAAAAATACAAGAGCGGCATATGAGCAGGATTGTGAGAATGGTGACAGACAACCCACAGATCACCTCCAAAGACTTGCAAGAACATCTGGCTACAGATGGTGTATCTGTACATCGTTCTACAATTCAAACATCTGTATGGCAGGGTGATGAGAAAGAAGTCCTTTCTGCACTCACGTCACAAACAGAGTCGCTTGTTGTATGCCAATGCTCATGTAGACAAGCCAGATTCATTTGGGAACAAAGTGCTTTGGACTGATGAGACAAAAATGGAGTTATTTGGTCAGAACAAAAAGCACTTTGCATGGCGGAAGAAGAACACCGCATTCCAAGAAAAACACCTGCTACCTACTGTCAAATTTGGTGGAGGTGCCATCATGCTGTGGGGCTGTGTGGCTAGTTCAGGGACTGTGGCCCTTGTTAAAGTCGAGGGTCAGATGAATTCAACCCAAGATCAACAAATTCTTCAGGATAATGTTCAAGCATCAGTCACAAAGTTGAAGTTACACAGGGGTTGGATATTCCAACAAGACAATGACCCAAAACACAGTTCGAATCTACAAAGGCATTCATGCAGAGGGAGAAGTACAAGGTTCTGGAATGGCCGTCACAGTCCCCTGACTTGAATGTCATCGACAATCTATGGGATGATTTGAAGCAGGCTGTCCATCAAATTGAACTGAACTGGAGAGATTTTGTATGAAGAATGGTGAACAAGACCTCCATCCAGAATCAGACACTCATCACAGGCTATAGGAGGACAGCGTCTAGAGGACAAAAGGAGGCTCAACTAAGTATTGATGTCATATCTCTGTTGGGGTGCCCACATTTTTGCATCTGTCTAATTTTGTTATGATGCATATTGCATATTTTCTGTTAATCCAATAAACTGAATGTCACTGCTGAAATCCTACTGTGTCCATAAGGCATGTCAGATATTAAAAGGAAGCTCAGCCAATGAGAAACAAAAATCCAAAGAATTAAGAGGGGTTGCCAAACTTCTTCATATGACTGTAAATGCTGGAACAGAGCAGGTGGAAAAGACAGCTTCTCAGGAGAAGTGCCTCAAGAGGGCGTTCTAGCCTGGCATCTGCCCTCGAAGTCAGGAATGATTTCAGAGCTTGGATGCTGGTAACCCACGGGCAGGGTTCAATACCACCTTGCCCTTAAACACTCACAGTGCTGGGAGTTAAGACGTTAATCCAACGCCGTAGCCCGAGTAGCCTATGGCAGCACAGCCTCATAGACGTGACTACGCATTCCATCGGAGCGGACCCTCCGCTGACCCACGCAACTCTGATTGGCCAGTTTAGTAACGATCTCACTCCTGAAACACATTCCTGTTTGTCTTCCACTTTTCGCAAGGAAACATGGAGCAGATTGAGGAACAGCGCGTCAAAGAAGTTAGAAAAAAGACACCCATTCTCAGTTCTCTGTTTCATTTATCACCACTGGGCCTTAGGGGGGCCGACACCCATTGGCAGCCATACCCCGCATACGACAGAGGGGCCCATCGGATGGAATTCTTCAACTAGTTCCACCTTGGTAGCCCTTGTCCCAAGAAAACTTTTCACACTCTCTACCAAATGAAGATATAAAAATTCGATAGGTGCCTACACCTTATGGGCTCTGGAAGGAGTCTTTCTTTTTGTTTTTTTATAAAAGAGTTTGATAAGTAAGTGCAAAAGTTTTTAATTTTATTGATTTTATTGTAATCACAGAACATTCCATACAAACAGATCAATTTTTACAAAAAATAGGATTGAAAACAAATCAACCCCCACCCCTGAGAAAGAGAGCATGGCCAGCAGAGTAAAACTTAAAGCTAGTAAAAATAAGTAAATAGATAAATAAATAAGTGAATAAAGATAAATGGAGAAGAAAAAGAAAAGGGGAGAGAATCTGCTTCCTCGGAGCTTTAAAAGCTTATTCTAAAATATTATTGATCAGATCCTGCCAGGTTTGGAAAAAGTTGTGCACAGATCCTCTAAGTGCGAATTTGATTTTTTCGGTAACACTTTACATTATGTGTGCATAATGACACTGTAACTACTATGTAATTACCTGTTGTAATAGGCGCTATATAGCGCCCGACCCGGCACAGACTGACCCAGAGGCACGTGTTAAATCACACAGGCTTTTTATTTTTCTTCACCTGTGGGGCATGTCTTCCCCGTGAACCCCACAGGCAATACACAGTCCTAAAGCACTTAAATACAATACCAACAACACTCTTCCTCTGGCACCACCACTCCTCCCAGGCAACCTCGTCCTCTTCCTCCCAATTCTGGTGGTGGCTGGACCCTTTTATAGCCCACCCGGAAGTGTTCCAGGTGCTTGACCACCTGGTCCCAATTGCACTCCTGGGTGGGGCTGAAGACTCGTCCAGCCGTTCTGTTGAATCCAGACAGCACCCCCTAGCTGCCACCCCAGCTCCCAACCAGGCTGTGGAGGACTCCATGCGGGAGGTTGGGGAATCACCGTCGGCCAGGGTGGCTGCCACCAAGCGTCCCGGGAGAGGTATTGAGCTGCCCAAGGTTGCTCCCCTGGAACATACGCAGCAGGGGCGTCCCGGCCAGGCATGGGACCTGACCACCCATCACACTGTATAAGTGCAGTGTTTATTACTCCATACTTACTGTGTAATACAAAGTAACGCTATAGTTGTCATTGTTATTCCACAGTTTATATAATTACAATGTAAAAATGTATCCCTGATCCAAAAACAAGTGTACTTACATAGTCACATTGTATCTGTACTTTCAAAATGCAATAAAAACATCAGGGTATGTAACTACAACTATGTAACAGATGTTCCATGGTCTAGGCCACAGGTGTCGAACTCCTGTCCTGGAGGGCCGCAGTGGCTGCAGGTTTTCATTCTAACCATCTTCTTCATTAGTGACCAGTTTTTTGCTGCTAATTAACTTCTTTTGCCTTAATTTTAATTAACTTGACTCAGCCCCTTTGCTGTTTCTTTCTCCTTAATTAGCAGCAAAACAATAATGAGACGCAAAACCAGCCGCCCACACGACCAGCGATCCACAATATCTGAAAATAAAGAAAGGTGAAGGTCTCAGTAAGACTGATCTCTCAGATCACCAAAACATTTCGATGGTGTTCTTAGAAAAAACAGAAAATCAACAATTTTGGAAATGTCTGCTGTGGCAGAATGAGAGCAGCAACAAGCCATGGAATTAAAGAGTTTAATTAACAGCAAGAATCGGCTTCTCATTAAGAAACTGGTTGGAGTTTGAAGACCCAATTTAGCTGGTCATCTGTTGGCTTGTTTTACATCTTATTTCTGTTTGGCTGTCATTTAATGAAGAAATGAATCAATTCAGAGGACTGAATCCTTAGAAACAGGGCTATTAAAATAAAGGGCAAAGGAGTTAATTAGCAGTGAAAACTGGTCACTGATTAGGTAAAGGGTTAGAATGAAAACCTGCAGCCACTGCGGCCCTCCAGGCCCGGAGTTCGACACCCCTGGTCTAGTAATGGAGAATTGAATTGCATTATTATACCCATCCCTAACATAATACTGCCAAACTTGCATCATTCAATCAAGGTACGCAGGGTCGTAGAGCCATTCCAGGTATCACCGGACACAAGGCAGGAAACAGCCCAGGATGGGGTGCCATCCCATCGCAGGGCCTACTGACAAACATACCAGCACTCACGCTCTCACACATATGGCCACGTAACCCAACCTACATGTCCATGGGACGTGGCAGTAAAACCCATGAAGAAGACATAGGGAGACATGGGTAGAACGTACAGATTTTACACACATATCTCCAGACAGATTTCCATCTCAGGATAATGGATCCATGAGACAAAAGCGTTATCACTGCAATTCTCCATTACAACTGCCTAGATCATGGAACATCTGTTACATAGTTGTAGTTAAATACCCTGATGTTTTTATTACATTTTGAAAGTATAGATACATCGGAGCTACAGTATGTAAGTACACTTGTGATAAATTCTTACGTCATAGTTATATAAACTGTGGAATAACAATGACAACTGAGTAATTAACTACAGCGTTACTTTGTATTACACAGGAAGTATGGAGTAATAAACACTGCACTTACACAGGTAATTACATAGTAGTTACAGTGTAATTATGGACACTTAATGTAAAGTGTTACCATCTTTTCCAATTTCAAGTTGTATATGACATCAGTTACCCACTGACTTAAAACAGGAGAGTTAGGATTCTTCCAGTTGACCAAGATAAGTCGACATGCCAATTGTGAGGTAAAGGCCATTACAGTTTGTTTGTCCTTCTCCACTTGAAGCCCCTCTGTGAGCCCACCAGACTCAGCTGTTAGTGGATTAGGAGGGATTGGGACACCAAGGCTGACTGAGAGGCATTTAAAGAGCTTGGTCCAGAATTTGGAGCAGGCCCAGAACATGTGACCCAGTGAGGCTGGAGCTCGATTGCAGCGTTCGCAATGCCCTGGGAACATTTTGGACAGTTTTAAGCGAGAGAGATGTGCTTGATGTATAATTTTGAGTTGAATAATTGTAAGCTTTGTACATATGGAGCTCGAGTGAATGTTCTCAGTATTGCTACCTTCCACTCCTTTCCTGAGATGTTGAGTGAGAGATCCTTTTCCCACTGTGCTCTTGGATCTTTGAAAGGGAGGGACTGTAAAATAGTTTTATATATTAGAGAAATGCTGTCTGAGTCCTCGAGACTGAGCAATATTTTTTCCAGCATAGAGGAAGGTCAGGACTGCAGTAACTACAGGGGAATAAAATTGATGAGCCCACAGCATGAAGTTATGGGAAAGAGCTCAGATAAGAAGTGAGGTGATGATTAATGAGCAGCAGGATGGTTTCATGCCAAGAAAGAGCACCACAGATGTGATGTTTGCTCTGAGGGTGTTGATGGAGAAGTAGAGAGAAGGCCAGAAGGAGTCGCAGTGCATCTTTGTGGACCTGGAGAAAGCAAATGACAGGGTGACTGAGAGGAGCTGTAGTATTGTATGAGGAAGTCGGGAGTGGAAGAGAAGTTTGTAAGAGTGGTACAGGATATGTACGAGAGTAGTGTGACCGTGGTGAGGTCTGCAGTAGGAGTGACGGAGGTGGGATTACATCAGGGATCGGCTCTGAGCCCTTTCTTATTTGCAATGGTTATGGACAGGTTGACAGACAAGATTAGACAGGAGTCCCCATGGACTGTGATGTTTGCTGATGACATTGTGATCTGTAGAGATAGTAGGGAACAGGTCAAGGAGACACTGGAGAGGTGGAGATCTGCTCTAGAGAGGAAAGGAATGAAGGTCAGCAGGACCACCAAGATAGAACACATGTGTGTGAATTAGAGGGAGGTCAGTGGAATGGTGAGGATGAGGAGAGTAGAGTTGGTAAAGGTGGATGAGGTAAAATACTTGGGATCAACAGTACAGAGTAATGGGGATTGTGGAAGAGAAGGTGAAGAAGAGAGTGCAGGAAGGGTGGAGTGGGTGGAGAAGAGTGTCAGGAGTGATTTGTGACAGACGGGTATCAGCAAGAGTGAAAGGGAAGGTCTACAGGACGGTGGTGAGACCAGCTATGTCATATGGGCCCAAGATGGTGTCACAGGAGACAGAGCTGGAGGTGGCAGAGTTAAAGATGCTAAGATTTGCATTGGGTGTGACGAAGATGGACAGGATTAGAAATGAGGACATTAGAGGGTCATCTCAGGTGGGACAATTGGGTGACAAAGTCAGAGAGGCGAGATTGCATTGGTTTGGACATGTGCAGAGGAGAGATGAGGGGTAAAATGAGAGAAGGGTACTAAGGATAGAGCTGTCAGATAAGAGGAGAAGAGGAAGGCCTAAGAGGAGGTTTATGGATGTGCTGAGAGAGGACATGCAGGTTATGGGTGTGACAGAGCAAGATGACGAGGACAGAAAGATATGGAAGACGATGATCCGCTGTGGTGAAACCTAACGGGAGCAGCCGAAAGAAAAAGAAGAGGAAGGTGGGAGATCAGGAAAATCGGGCAGGTTCTGTTTAACAAAGTTTCTAATTTGAAGATAGTGAAAGAAATGTGTTGCTGGAAACTTACTTTTGGAATGACGGTGTCTATGTAGAGATCTCTAAGAGATTTAATCCCAAATGTTTTCCAGACTTTAAAAACTGCATGTGTTTGAGAGGGTGGATAAAGGTGGTTCTCACGCAGAGGTGCCACAGATAAAAGCTTCTCCATCTTAAAATGCTTCCTACTTTGGTTCCATGGTCTGAGTGAGTGAAGCACATTTGGGTTGTTAGCATAGTGATGATAACTTGTATTTATTGGGGGACAAAGCAGGGAATATAAAGAAGAGCTGCAGGATTTTATTTCTATTGCAGACCAAGCCTGTGTCTATTCATCTATTTGTGTCCATGTCCAGGTTTTTATAGTTTGTATGTTTGCTGCCCAGTAATAAAATTGAACGTTTTCTTTATTCTTATATGTGGGAAAATTCCCCCTTCAAGGAAGCACTGGGTTTAAATCCCTGCTTGGTCTCTGCCACTTTCCGCCACGTGTCTGTGTGGGTTTTCCTTTGGGTGCCCTGGTTTACCTCCCACATTCCGAAGACGTGTGTGTTGGGTTAATTGGGGACTCCAGATTGGCTCCATATGTGTGTGTGTGTGTGTGTGTGAGACTGTGCTCTGTAACGGACTGGCGCCCCCTGCAGGGTTAGTCCCTGCTGTGCACTGAGACAGACTCCTGAATCTAAGAACCTCAAGTGGATGAAGCAGATTTCATAATTGATGGATTGTCATTTCTTTCTTTCTTTTTATTTTTCCTTTCCTTGACTGTGCAGAATTTAATTCACCACACTGTGGTAAAGTACCAGCTCGGGTCCAGAATGGCTACAGACGGGAAGGGGCAAGACTTTCATCCATTCCGTTATCCAACCCGCTATATCTTAACTACAGGGTCACGGGGGTCTGCTGGAGCCAATCCCAGCCAACACAGGGGTGCAAGGCAGGAAACAAACCCCGGGCAGGGTGCCAGCCCACCACAGGGCACACACACACACACCAAGCACACACTAGGGACAATGTAGAATCGCCAATGCACCTAACCTGCATGTCTTTGGACTGTGGGAGGAAATCCATGCAGACACGGGGAGAGCATGCAAACTCCATGCAGGGAGTACCTGGGAAGCGAACCTGGGTCTCCTAACTGCGAGGCAGCAGCGCTACCCACTATGCCATTGTGACTTTTATTTATATTAAATTCCCTGGCAGTAATTATTCCAGGGACAGACACAGGGCTGTATGGCCATCAGGGGAAACGTTCAGTCACAAAGAAGACCCCAACCTGAGTGCTGGCAGCTAGGGACCCCTACTAGGGAATCAACCAAAGACTAGATTGTTCTTCAGGGCTCAGGATAACAGGGACACCTGGGGACTTTAAAGGGAGTGTGAGCAGGAAGGCCAAAAGAATTTTGTAGAACATTCCAGAAGCGATACAAGAGGCTAATCTAGCGATGGTCACTCGTAAACGAGCGAAACGATTTGTGCAAAATTAAACTCCGTGCAGTGGGCTGCAGTTCACTTTCTGTGGATTACGTTTTCTCGTGACCCTCTAGACCTGAAAAACGTCACATGACACCCTTTGTGATGAAGAGTAAGATGTCTTCATCAGAATTGATCTGCAGGACTTGAATTTGTGCAGGTGGGAGTTCACCCGGTAATGGGGTACAAGGGGTCAAAGTTTCTACAAAATCGTGTAGAAACGGCGATCGGTAATGTTGGAACGTGGGGTGTCGTTTTATGGAATGTTGAGGCTGCTGATGACAAATTGGATCGAACTTTTTATATCTGATCCTTTATCTGTGTTACTGGCCATCCAGAATGTTAAAACCGACAAATTTTAAACATAAGCATGTGGGGTATCATTTCAGACCACTTGAAGGTCACTGATTACGAATACAATGTTTTTATTTTGATCCTTCACTGGGGTGAAAATGACAAATTTCAATTACATTTGAGACGTCAGTGTTGTGATTCGTATTCTTTATCAATTTTTCGACACTTCCCTGAGGAGTTTTTTGGTGGCCATTCTAGGGCTTTTGAGGTCAAGAAAATTGATTTCATCCAAACTTGGTTCCTAACTAAGCTGTCATTTTTTTAGCATCTTATCGGGGCATCATTTTGAATTTTGACGGACATCATCGTTTCGTGATTTTCACCATGGCGACCTCCCAGATGTCCCCAGGAGTGTGCTTGCGTGACGTCGTCGACACAACCCTTCAAAAAGGTCATTTATATGCCGATAAAACTTATAAAAGACTTAACGTGTGCTTCACTGTATTTTCGTTTTCGCTTTTATGATTTCATTACGATTCTGCATCTCCTCTCACGTTTCTGGCTTGGCGAAAGATTGGTTTTGTCTCTTTGGTTTTGTCGTCCTTTCGTCTTCTGGCCCTGAAATGAAAATTCAGAAGAGTCAGAGCGGGTCCCATTGGGGAATCGGCCGCGATCATCAGAATGGGTGGGAGGGGCTTAGTCAAACGTGATCGTCAGAGCGGGGGAGGGGGGTACCAGCGTGACCCACTTCGTGATTCGTATTCTTTATCAATTTTTCAACACTTTCCTGAGGAGTTTCTTGATGGCCATTCTAGGGTTTCTGAGGTCAAGAAAATTGATGAAAGCTTTTATTTCATCCAAACTTGATTCCTGACTAAGCTGTTTACTTTTTAGCGTCTTTTCATGGCACCATTTTGAATTTTGATGGACATCATCATTGTGTGAATTTCACAGAGGCAACCAATGGATGAACGATCTTGTGTGATGTGTCATTGACACAGCCCTTCAAAAAGGTCATTTTTATGCCGATAAAACTAGAAGACTTAACGTATGCTTCACCGTATTTTCGTTTTCGTTTTTGTGATTTCATTACGATTCCGATGTCTCCTCTCACGTTTCTGGCTTGGCGAAAGATTCGTTTTTATCTCTTTGGTTTTGTCGTCCTTTCGTCTTCTGGCCCTGAAATGAAAATTCAGAACAGTCAGAGCGGGTCCCATCGGGGAATCGGCCGCGATCATCAGAATGGGTGGGAGGGGCTTAGTCAAACGTGATCGTCAGAGCAGGGGAGGGGGTACCAGAGTGACCCACTTCGTGGGGACGGTTCCCCAAAACTTAATCTGCTTGCTTCTCACATTTATTTCTTCACTCTGACTACATTGTGCAAAATATTATGTACATGACACGGCGGATGACCTTTGAGACAAACGTTTATGTAAGAAGTACGTTATCTTCGTGTAACTGAACTCGTCTTCTTCGTTTAGAATTGTAATTGTAATTGTGAATTTCCCCTTGGGAATAATAAAGTATCTATCTATCTATCTATCTATCTATCTATCTATCTATCTATCTATCTATCTATCTATCTATCTATCTATCTATCTATCTATCTATCTATCTATCTATCTATCTATCTATCTATCTATCTATCTATCTATCTATCTATCTATCTATCTATCTATCTATCTATTGTTGCAGATAAGGCTTTCGTCCACCTCTTGGACCCTCAGGTACCACTCCAAACTCCTGTACACATGTGCCACACGGCCGCCCTGCTGCAGAGAGTTGTTTCTACAATAAAATAAAATAAAATGAGGAGTAACTTGGAGGTCAGTCATCACCCCGACAGTAGACGTCACGTAGTACATGTGTACCAAATTTCAGGTCAATAGTTGAGAGCGACAGGTGATTTAAAATCCTGGACAGACAAACGGACAGCTGCGGTTAGTGTATTATATATAAAGTAAAATACTGTACAGTGCATCCGGAAAGTATTCCCAGCACATCACTTTTTCCACATTTTGTTATGTTACAGCCTTATTCCAAAATGGATTAAATTCATTTTTGTCCTCAGAATTCTGCACACAACACCCCATAATGACAACGTGAAAAAAGTTTACTTGAGGTTTTTGCAAATTTATTAAAAATAAAAAAACTCCCATGTCCATAAGTATTCACAGCCTTTGCTCGATACTTTGTTGATGCACCTTTGGCAGCAATTCCAGCCTCAAGTCTTTGTGAATATGATGCCACAAGCTTGGCACACCTATCCTTGGCCAGTTTGGCCCATTCCTCTTTGCCGCACCTCTCAAGCTCCATCAGGCTGGATGGGAAGCGTCGGTGCACAGCCATTTTAAGATCTCTCCAGAGATGTTCAATCGGATTCAAGTCTGGGCTCTGGCTGGGCCACTCAAGGACATTCACAGAGTTGTCCTGAAGCCACTCCTTTGATATCTTGGCTGTGTGCTTAGGGTCGTTGTCCTGCTGAAAGATGAACCGTCGCCCCAGTCTGAAGTCAAGAGCGCTCCGGAGCAGGTTTTCATCCAGGATGTCTCTGTACTTTGCTGCAGTCATCTTTCCCTTTATCCTGACTAGTCTCCCAGTCCCTGCCGCTGAAAAATCCCCACATCATGATGCTGCCACCACCATGCTTCACTGTAGGGATGGTATTGGCCTGGTGATGAGTGGTGCCTGGTTTCCTCCAAACGTGACGCCTGGCATTCACACCAAAGAGTTCAATCTTTGTCTCATCAGACCAGAGAATTTTCTTTCTCATGGTCTGAGAGTCCTTCAGGTGCCTTTTGGCAAACTCCAGGCGGGCTGCCATGTGTCTTTTACTAAGGACTTCCGTCTGGCCACTCTACCATACAGGCCTGATTGGTGGATTGCTGCAGAGATGGTTGTCCTTCTGGAAGGTTCTCCTCTCTCAAAAGAGGACCTCTGGAGCTCTGACAGAGTGACCATCGGGTTCTTGGTCACCTCCCTGACTAAGGCCCTTCTCCCCCGATCGCTCAGTTTAGATGGCCGGCCAACTCTAGGAAGAGTCCTGGTGGTTTCGAACTTCTTCCACTGACGGATGATGGAGGCCACTGTGCTCATTGGGACCTTCAAAGCAGCAGAAATTTTTCTGTAACCTTCCCCAGATTTGTTCCTCGAGACAATCCTGTCTCGGAGGTCTACAGACAATTCCTTTGACTTCATGCTTGGTTTGTGCTCTGACATGAACTGTCAACTGTGGGACCTTCTATAGACAGGTGTGTGCCTTTCCAAATCAGGTCCAACCAACTGAATTTACCACAGGTGGACTCCAATGAAGCTGCAGAAACATCTCAAGGATGATCAGGGGAAACAGGATGACACCTGAGCTCAATCTGGAGCTTCATGACAAAGGCTGTGAATACTTATGTACATGTGCTTTCTCAATTTTTTTATTTTTAATAAATTTGCAAAAATCTCAAGTAAACTTTCTTCACGTTGTCATTATGGGGTGTTGTGTGTAGAATTCTGAGGAAAAAAATGAATTTAATCCATTTTGGAATAAGGCTGTAACATAACAAAATGTGGGAAAAGTGATGAAGCGCTGTGAATACTTTCCGGATGCACTGTATATGACAATGCATCATTGTGACATAATAGAGAGTCTCAGACAAGTAAATCAAAAGTAAAAAGTAAAAAAAAAATCCTATTTTGTCACTAATGACATAATTTGGGCGCAATGTGCCTGCAGGACCTCTGATGCCACATCTACCATCCACGATGTCCAATGTGCGATTACTCATCAAGCCGTTCACAGGCACCTGACGTGTGAGGTTGGTTCAGAGGCGGGTCCAGCTCCGCCAATCAGAACCTGAGATATTCGAATATCAGATGAGTTGCGCCTGACGGAGAGTTAAGAAGGTAGGCCCGAATGAAAACCTGCGGCGCTCCGGGGTCCGAGTTCGACACCAGTGGTCCAAGTCCTCAGACCCTGGCTCTGCGCAAGTTGAAATCCCAGGAAACCTCTGTGTGTTTACCAAAATGTGCCTTTGTGCCAATACTGGAAATAATCCTTCATATCTTATTAGAGGTGACAGAAAGGCGCGGCCATCACATCGACGCTTTTGTCCTCGAGAATATTGTTTTGGCGTAAATCTTCAAATCCGGGTTGCTAGAGTTTCACTCCCATTTCACCTCCTCTCAGGGTTGATGTGTCATTGAAGGACAATGGGAGGCTTTTTGAAAATCAAAAACAAATAAATCTCTAAAGCTGCCTGCTGAACTCACCTGGTCCAGCTGTGTTTCCTCGTGTGGGACAGGACCTGTGAGAACGGGGAGAGCAGCACCACCTTCTGCACCTCTCACTTGCTCCGACACATTTTATTTTACTTCGTTGTATTTATTTTTGTGTTCTTGTCAATTCCAGGCTGGAATAATTGGTTTCAAACACTTGAGGACAAAATCAAAGTGAAACAAAGAATGAGTCTAATGACGACTTCATATTCCAGCATCCATGCGTGTGGTTTTCTTCATGGAAACGTAATTGGTTAAAGATGGAGTTTGGCCTCAAGTTTCCTTTACATCCCGATGTAATCAGTATGCTTGAGAATATAATTGAAGGCTTTTAGTCTCTTCTCTTTTTTTTCCATTCTTTTAATCTTAAAACTTCGTTTTTTTTTTGTTATGAATACACAGTTGTTTACATGCAGCGAACAATACAAATAAAAAAGGCTACAGGAGATAAATTAGATTTGGGTTTTGGAAGCGGCACATCGCCATCCCTAACATTTACGATGAGATACGACCTTCCTGTAACAAAAAAAATACCAAAGTGAATAAAGGGCCCGACTCGAGCTCCACGGTTTGTCGAACACACAGCTGGAACCTCCCAGGTGGTTTGGTAACGTGAAACAAAACGGAATGAAATAATCAATACAATAAATAAACATCTGGACTCGGTTACCGGGGGTCTCAACGGTTTGAAATCAACGTCTCTGCTTATTGCTCAGAGTGAATTTGCTCAGATGGTTTTCTGGGTTGTACTCGCAGACGGAGGAGATTTGGGCCAAGAATTACCGTAACGTCGAGCCCCCCCACCCCGTGATGATTCCAGAGTTGTATACTGCAGATGTGTCTGCCAATTCCAAAGAATTACCCAGGGCGGGAGAACGTGGATCCCCCCCAAGTAGTGGAGACGTTTTCACAGAAGAACTTTCGCTTCTCCCCTAAAGTGTGATGACTGACGAGAGGCTGTTGTGAGATGCGCTCATGGAAGATGAGTTCATGGACACGGCGGGGAGAAGCGGGTACTGAGTGCTGGGGTCTCCCTGAGATCACCGCTCATTAGCAACGGTGCTGATTAAGAAGAGGAAACACAGACGTGCGAATTGGATGAAGCTGAGTGGACCAAAGGAACGTAATTCCACGCCAGGCCAGGGGGTGGCGGGGTGCACTTAAACTTTCCTCTGCAGACCAGATACGGGAAAACCTGCCTGGTTTCTCTGCAAAGACGTCACTTCCGGTCCCGGCATCCAAGATGACATCATTTCCAGGACGTGGTCTATAAAGACGCCATTTTAAACTCACTGAATGAGTTCAGCTTGAGAACTCGACCTGTGCACTTGTCAGGTGTAATATGTGGGTGGCTGCCCCAAACCTTTCTACTTGTCCGAGGCTGATTTGTTTCATTCTGTACTCTCGCTCTAATGGCAGTGTTGCTCCTGCAGTCGAGGGTCCAAAAATGCCAAGGTGTTTATATTGGAACAGCACTGGAAAGGAACGGGACTTCTGGGGAACTCCAGACGTGAGGTCACTCTTCCTCCATGGGTTCCTTCTCCATTCTTGAACTGGAACGGGAAAAGATGTTACGACATGCGTGTCATTGTCACCCATCCCCATTGTGCGCACTCCCTCATCGCACATGCAGGACAACATCAAGCAGTAGCTGACGAGCACACTGAGCACGTGTAGTAACCGATTGACATGGAGGTACCAGACGTATGGTGCCTTCACAAAGTAGTCAGACTTCATCACTTTTGTACACCTTCCTCTGTTGTAGCTCTAAAGAGAAAGCCACACATCGTGAGTATTTTGGGGCACCTTGTGGCCAACCCCGTATAACCTAAAAAAGTGATTTTTAAAGAAAACGTGTGCAGAGTCTACTCTGTAGTTCAGGTCGACTGCCCAAGATGGTGGTCCTTCCACTTATGAGGCATTCTGGGAGGAAGAGATGGGTCCAGGTGGACGTACCCCTTGGAAGTGACATCAGAGGTGGTAAAGCCATCAGTCTTCCGTTCTGTAGAGGGAGGTAAAGGGACATCGCTATTACACCTCCTGCCTCAGTGGAGGGTGACCATCATCCAAGCCGTTAAGCTGACTGCTACATGCACGCGTGTGACTCATCGAACAACATTCAGTTCCCCAGAATGACAAAGCAAACACAGGAGTTTAGGCATTTTTGCAACTGTATTAAAAATAAAACACTGAAACATCCCATTGACACAAGTTCTCAGACCCGTTGCTACGAAACTTGCAATTTGTCTCTGGGGCATCCCATTCTAATGATCATCGTGGAGATGTTTGGAGTCCACCTGTAGTCAATTCGGTGGATTGGACCTGATGAAGGAAAGGCACACAGCTCTCTATGGAAGGTCCACTGTTGGGCCGTGAGGTCGAGGGAATTGACTGCAGTGCTTAGAGACCAACGGGTTGAAATCTAAGTAATCAACGTAGACCTCCACGTCTACTGAAATGTGTTCTGTGATGCACGTGGTAATAAACTGCGTAACAGCAAATGCTTGTCATGCGCCTTCTGTTGGAATGACAGAGACATAGCAACTGGACGGACAACAGACAGACACACAGACACTTATCCTTCTTTTAAGGTGGATGTATTTATGTATTCTTATACTGAGACTGCCTATTCACCCATACAGGGTGGTCCAGATCTAACGATACAACTTTTAATGCAATGCAATGCAATAATTGCATAGTCAGATCTAGGCCACCCTATAGAAATGTTTCCCATAATGCACATTGTTTCTAGTAGTTATCTATCTCACATGAACCACTGCAGAGTTCACTTGGTACTGAACCGAGACCACTTTTATAGGAACATAAACTCCAGGAGAGCGTCAAGCAGGTCCAGATGACATTCCAGGATGTGTTCACCGTAATATTTAGTCTCACCTTAGCCTAGTCCAATTGTGAATTTCCCATTGGGATTAATAAAGTATCTATCTATCTATCTATCTATCTATCTATCTATCTATCTATCTATCTATCTATCTATCTATCTATCTATCTATCTATCTATCTATCTATCTATCTATCTATCTATCTATCTATCTATCTAGTCTGTCATTCAATGGTCTAAAAGAGCCACCATTTGCCTTGTATATCCCACCTGTTACAATGAAGTGTGTGGAATATGACCCGGACACAGACAGATGGAGAGCATTTTAAAGTCCACCACACGTTTATTATACATATTTACATTGTCCATAGTGCACAACCCAGTGCCCTGGCGCCAATCTCCCCTTAAGCCCTTGGCCGCACAACACAATGCCTTCAGTCTCTCAGGTCCGCCTCCACTCCTCTCCTCCGAGCTCCATCCTACTCCTCCCGACTCTTGGCCCTGACTGGAGGGAGGTGGCCCCTTTTATACACCACAGATGGGCTCCAGGTTCTTCCCGACACTCCCCTGTGTGGCGGAAGTGCCAGCTGTGATCCCGGAAGCCCTCCGGGTGTCCCCAGTCTTCTCCCCCCCCTCCCCCCCAGCACTTCCTGGTGTGGTGGAAGTGCTGGGGGCCCGGGTCCTTCAGGCATGGGGGTGCCCCCTGGTGGAGACCACGGGCCCCTACAGGGTTGGGCTTCCAAGCCCTGCACCCGTGGCCCCCAAAGGAACCAGGGCGGTCGCTCCCTCATGGTCTGGAGGAGGCATGAGCCCTCCTCATGTCTTCCTTGGGTGTCCCGGCTGGGTGCCACCCCCAGCCGCGTGCCACAAGTGTTTCGAGAGATTAATCAAGAATTACATTTGCCACTCATTGCCCAAATAACTCAATCCATTGCATTTCGCATATCCTTCCAGTAGATAAAAACCAAGAGCCAGGCCTTTAATGACCTCTTGAGCACGGCCATCAGCAGTGTGTCTGTCTGCGGAGAGAGTGTCGACCTCATCATTGAGAGGTTTACTTACCTCGGCAGTGACATTCATGTCTCTGGTGACTCTTCCTATGAAGTCAGTAGACAGATTGGGAGAGCATGGGGGGTCATGAGGTCATGAAGGGGTGTGTGGCGCTCCCGATATCTGCAAAAGGATGAAGGTCCAAGTCTTTAGAGTCCTGGTGCTTTCTGTCTTACTATATGGTTGCGAGACATGGACGCTATCCAGTGACCTGAGACGAAGACTGGACTCCTTCATGTGTGTCTCTCCGGAAAATCCTTGGGTACCGTTGGTTTGACTTTGTGTTGCTCATGGAGTCCCGAATGAGACACATGACCTGCATTGTGAGGGAGCGTCAGTTACGACACTACGGCCATGAGGCGCGTTTCCCAGAGGGTGATCCGGCTCGTAACATCCTCCGAGTGGCTGGACCAGACCAAGGGGTCACCCACGTAACACCTGGCTGTGGCAGATAGAGGGTCATTTCTGGAGGGTGGGACAGGACCACGTGTCTGCCTGGGGGGGTTGCCAACCGGTATCCCGAGTTGTTTTGTCGTGTGGTGGGTGCAGTAACGCACTATACCAGCACATGCTTGACTTAACTTGACTTCCAGTAGATCCGTGGAAGATGCCATCAGCTTGATCGTACATACCGTACTGGTCCACCTGGACAACAACACAGGAAGTTATTCGTACTACTGATAATCCATAGTTCGACGTTTCACACAATAATCCCCTCTAAATTCATCACCAAGCTCAGGGTTTGTACCCTTCAGTGTGCGGCAGGATTTTCAACTTCTCGACAATCAGACTTCTGTGATGATGCAAATTCTTCTCCGTGGCTCCCACTTCCCTCTAAGGAGCCTCTCGAACCCGACACCGTAACCAGATAAGCTGGACAGTGAGGACACCAACGAAGCAAGAGTGCTTTTATTAAAAAAAACAAAATCAAACAGTGTTCAAATAATTAGTGCCGTGTTTCAGTAGGTCAAATAAACATATAATGCGTTAAAACAGTGAAGAATGTGGAGGTTAAAATCCAATAAATAAAATTTTTAAAAACGATGTTGAAACAATGGCTGAAAGCAGTCCTTTAAAAACAAAACCCGGGCCTTCTTCTACTGGCGACTCCCCTGCTTCTCCCATCATGCACCGGGGGAGTCGCCCTACCTGCAGCTGATCTTCTCCCCGTCCGGTTGCCTTCCGTCCTCTGGCTCTGTATGGCACCACTACCCAGGCCGAATCTTGGGCTCCACCAATGGCCAGGGTGCTCACGCTGGGGTTCCGATCCCAAATCCCTGACTCCAGGCGCCATTTCCGGTCACTCCTGCTCCTCTCAAGTGCTCAGCAGGAGCGACCCAATCAAACTGCCCCCGGGTTGCTGGCCGATCACACCACTAGGGCTCACTTTTCCCAGCTGGCTGGCTGGCTCGCTCACACCGGCACCTTCGATTCCTTCCTCCATTTCTTCTTCCTTTAACCTCTGTTCTCTCTTTCCAATCTTTTTTTTTGCCTTCCGCACTCGTGCTCCTACTATATATAATGGGGATGTGGCATAGGTGTGGCGATTAGCAGCTGTCGGCATCAATTACAGATACGGACGATTTCCCACCTGTGCGCTTAAACGAGGAAATGCCCACATCACGTAGCATCCAAGAACCGCTTTGGTCACACCGCCATGCCCCCTCTATAAGCCACGAGTGTGCCGATTATTTATTTAAAACTGGCCTTTTATTCTGAGCCGTGGACCCGCTATATCACAACTTCATGTGGTTCGAGTGGGTGGTCACACTTCATCATCCCTCACTATCAACATGGCGGCTCCACAGGGCTGTGTGCTGAGTCCTCTGCTGTGCTCCTTCTTTACCTATATAGGCCTGGCTGCACGTGACTCTAATGTCATTGTCAAGTTTGCTGATGACACCAATGTGGTAGACCTGATCGCTGACAACCTTCTCTGGATGAAGTAAAGAGTCGGTCACACTACTGTCAGGACACACTGCTGTGCCCTGAATGTCAGCAAAGACAAAGAAATTCATTGTAGAATTTGGGAGAAAACAGCAGAGGCACCACCACCACCACCTCAGTATTAATAAGACTCCAGTGGAGAGGGTGGACAGTTTCAGATACCCCTGTCTCCACATCACAGTGAGGAAGACATGACAATGTCTACAGCACATCAGATGCCTCAGGCTGCCCTCCAAGATTCTACAGGACAGAGAGACAGAGAGGAGGTTGGGACCATGCACTGATCGAGCACCCGCCACACGACGAACCACCTCAGGATGCCAAATTAGGCGCAGCCATGCAACGGGTGACACCTCAGCACCACGCAAGTTCGAAATGAATGAAACAGTGTGGGGTTTTCTTTCAGCGCCTGAAGAAATTCTATAAATCTAACATGAAAAGGAAGCAGTAACGCCTGGTTTAGAAACCACAAGGATCTGCAGGCAGTGGTGTGGTCAGCTGAACACATCCCGGCACTTCCAGGACATCTGCACCAAGCGTGCCAGACCAGAGCGAAGACGATTATCAGAGACCCAACAGCGGCCTCCTCTCTGTGCTCTACGAGGACCCCAGTCAGCGAGAATGAGGAGGAACTCCTGTCCAGAGTCCATCCGCATCCGAGACAAGGGCCGTGTCGAGAGCCACATGAGGCTCTGCTGTTAATTCTCCTGTATTAACTTATTCGTTTACTCACTTTATATTTCATAATATTGCTGTCATTGTATTTATTGAAATCTATTGTTATTGAGAGAGTTTATTCTTTATTGTCTTTTCATTTTCTTCTAATGCATAGTCTCGGAGTTCAGCAACTGAGCATCTCACTACATATGGTACTGAGTGTAATTGTATGTGACAAGCAAAATTTGATTTGATTTGATTTTGGTATTGAATCACTCGTCCACTAAGGAGAGGATCCATATTTGTTATCAAGCATCTCATATCAAACTATTTAGCATTTTCTTCAAATCCTCTGCCATTGTTCTTCCCCTTCTCGGCATCAAGATGTTTATTCCATTTTATTTCCTTGAGGTCTTTCTGCATCTGCTGAAAATTTGCACATTTGAAATTATATTTAATTGTTTTGTTTTCTGCCGAACTGCACTGCCAAACAACTGGGAAACTAATTATATTATGGATCCTAGTGTTTCAACAGCCTCTTCATTGGGATTATTACAGTTGTTTACTGGCACTGTTATCTGCACTGTGGGGATCACAGCACACAGTCGTTGTCAGATCTCGATCCGTATGACTTCTCGTTTTAACCCAAATCTCCTCACTGAAATCTGGATTTTAAACTTTTATGTATTTACTAGCTGCAAGATGGGTTGAAAGCTAAATAATCAACATAGGCCTCAGTGTCAATGTTTGCAGTGTACCATCTAATGCATAAGGGTCTGTTATATGCCAGTTGATATGGGATTCGTGAAAGCAGTGTCAATGATTGTGATGCACCATCTGTTGGAATGACAAATGCAATGCATTTCATTAATACAAATGTTAGCGATGCACCATCTCCTGAAATGACAAATGCAATGTATTTGCCTCTGTTATATGCTATTGGGTATGGGCTTCGTAAAAGCAGAGTTAATGCTTGTGATGCACCATCTCCTGAAATAACAAATGCAATTCACATCTCTATTATATGCTATTGGGTACTGGATTCATAAAAGCAGCATTAATGCTTGTGATGTGCGATCTGTTGGAATGGCAAATGCAATGCACATATCTCTGTTATATACCATTTATAATAATATAATAATAATTTATTACATTTATATAGCGCTTTTCTCAGTACTCAAAGCGCTATCCACATTTGATGTGGGTTTCATGAAAATAGTGTTCATTTTTGTGATGTGCCACCTGTTGGAATGACAAATGCAATGTATTTAATTACTACAAATGTTTGTGATGCACCATATCCTGAGATGACAAATGCAATGTATTTTCCTCTGTTATATGCTATTGGGTACTGGATTTATAAAAGCAGCGTTAATGCTTGTGATGTGCCATCTGTTGAAATGGCAAATGTAATGTACATATCTCTGTTATATATCATTTAATGTGGGTTTCATGAAAATAGTGTTCATTTTTGAGATGTGCCACCTGTTGGAATGACAAATGCAATGCATGTTATTCTAAAAATGTTTGTGATGTGCTATCTTTTGAGATGAAGAGCCCCATAGTGTGGGGGAGGAACGATCTCCTCAGTCTGTCAGTGGAGCAGGACGGTGACAGCAGTCTGTTGCTGAAGCTGCTCCTCTGTCTGGAGATGATCCTGTTCAGTGGATGCAGTGGATTCTCCATGATTGACAGGAGTCTGCTCAGCGCCCGTCGCTCTGCCATGGATGTCAAACTGTCCAGCTCCGTGCCTACAATAGAGCCTGCCTTCCTCACCAGTTTGTCCAGGCGTGAGACGTCTTTCTTCTTTATGCTGCCTCCCCAGCACACCACCGCATAGAAGAGGGCGCTCATCACTCCCGTCTGATAGAACATCTGCAGCATCTTATGACAGATGTTGAAGGATGCCAGCCTTCTAAGGAAGTATAATTGGCCCTGTCCTTTCTTGCACAGAGCATCAGTATTGACAGTCCAGTCCAATTTATCATCCAGCTGCACTCCCAGGTATATTTATAGGTCTGCACCCTCTGCACACAGTCACCTCTGATTATCACGGGGTCCATGAGGGGCCTGGTCCTCCTAAAATCCACCACCAGCTCCTTGGTTTTGCTGGTGTTCAGGTGTAGGTGGTTTGAGTCGCACCGTCCTCAATTCCTCCTGCCCACTCCTGATGCAGCCCATGATAGCAGTGTCGTCAGCAAACTTTTGATATAAACCCAGTTTAAGACTAAATGGTGGCAGCAAAGGCTGGAGACCAAGACAACGTCAGCAGCAACAGCAGCAGCAGCTGGCCTCAGAATCAGATTGGAGATATCAAGCCGCCATGCAGCTTTGAGAATCTCAGGGCGGTCAGGGTGTCTGAAGTCGGCGGCCACCACAGGAAGATCACAGGCAGCAGCAGACAATTTATGAATTCCATTTTTAATCACTGACTACCATATTTAACAGCAATGATATAGTGCTGGCGGAACACCACCCCATACCTAAAAACCCATCCATGGCAGACGTGATTGCTGACTCTTCAAAAATAACAGCAAAAAATATGTAGAATGACAAAATGAAAATTATGCTGCCACCAAAATCACATGTCTTCCATGGCCAAACTGTCATTACACAGAGTGCGTCCCTGGCCATTGCTTATCTTTCCTGCCAGAATCTCCCAGCACGAGGCATTTGGAAAGTCAAGATGAGAGAGGCAAAGAGAGAGCAGGGGAGAAAGAGTGAGACGATCCGGACCAGCAGTGCGGTGTCACAGACGGGTCAATGAAGGCTGCCACTCTTAACAGCTCCAGTCTCATTGTGCCGCTGGCACAGGGCGAGGGGCAGACAGCTAGCGATGGGCATTTCGATTCACTTTACCGATCTGACTCTTTCAAATTACCTGATTAAGTGAGGCAGCCCTTTTGATTCATCTACTGCATGGCATATTTGGGTAGTCAGGGGCTTGGCGGTGGGGGGGTTCCCCTCTGACAGCATCACAAATATATAATTTAATAATTTATACTATTCTTACTTCGCCCTGCCCGGGGTTTGATTCCTGCCTTGTGCCCTGTGTTGGCTGGGATTGGCTCCAGCAGACCCCCGTGACCCTGTAGTTAGGATATAGCAGGTTGGATAATGGATGGATGGATACTATTCCTAGATATGAAATATATGTTTGTGTGTATAGAAGTAATATCATTGTTTATTAATTTATATGTAACCTATTTTATATACTGTATGTACATGTACAGATATTAATGTATAGTTATTTACATAATAATGAAGTTTCCTGTTTCCATACACAGTGCATGATAACACATCTAAGATGCATAATTGAAATAAGTCACAAGTGAACATGAGTTACGCTTCTTATTTTAATTATTAATTATTTGTTCATGAATCAAATGAACGAGAACCGTTAGACTGATCCTTGGGTAGGGACTCGTTTGTTCGTGAATCAAATGAACAACGATACTTGTGTACTAAACGGATGGCATGGACAGCTACTACCCTTTTCTATTATTGTGATGCAAATTGGATTTTCGCTTTTAACATTAGGCACCCAAAGGGAACATTAACATTAGGGACCTATAGGCAACTATGTGCCACCCCCACTAACTTTAAGGCTAGTATTGGTGGTTGGGGTAAGTCAGTCTAATAATTTAAACTCTAGAAATTAAGCAACCGGGGCGCCTCCCCCATGGAGCCCAACACTAGAATGGGTAGGAACTGCCGCCCTTGCCATCCATTTAGTACACATGTACCTGAATAAGAATTGTTAGACTGATCCTTGGGTAGGGACTCATTCACAAATCAAATGAAAGAGAATCGTTAGATTGATCCTCAGGTAGTGACTTGTTCGTTCACAAATTAAATTAACGAGAATTATTAGACTGACCATTGGGTAGAAATTTGTTCAGGAATCCAATGAATGTGAATCGTTACACTGGTTCTCGGTTAGTGACTCGTTTGTTCATGATTCAAATAAAAGAGAATTGTTAGATTAATTCTCAGGTAGTGATCTATTCACAAATTAAATAAACGTCAATCGTTAGACAGATTCTTGCTTAGTGTCTCATTCATTTTCGAATTAAGTTAGCGAAGATCGTTAGACTGATTCTTGGGTAGCGACTTGTTCATTTACGAATAAATAAATAAATGAGAATCATTAACACAGATTTGTGCTTAGTGACTCGTTCATTTGCAAACTAAATAAACAAGAATCGTTAGACAGACCGTTAGGTAGAAACTTGTTTGCGAATCAACCGTTAGACTGATTTTCAGGTAGTGAATTCGTTCACAAATCAAATGAATGAGAATCGTTAGACTGATTCTTACTTAGTGACACATTCATTTGCGAACTAAATAAATGAGAATCGTTAGACTGATTCTTGGGTAGTGACTCGTTTGATCATGAATCAAATAAACAAAAATTGTTGGACTAATTCTCAAGTAGTGACTCATTCATGAATTAAATAAATGTCAATTGTTAGGTAGATTCGTGCTTAGTGACTCATTCATTAGCAAATTAAATAAATGAGAATCATTACACAGATTCTTACTCAGCGACTCATTCATTTACAAACTAAGTAAATGAGAATTGTTAGACAGATTCTTGAGTAGTGACTTTTTCATTTGTGAATTAAATAAATGAGAACCGTTAGACTGATCCTTGGGTAGTGACTTGTTCGTTTGCAAACTAAATAAACGACAATCGTTAGATTGATTCTTGAGTAGTAACTCAATTGCAAATCATATGAATGAGAATTGTGAGACTGATTCTCATGAAATGACTCGTTCATTCAAGAATCAAATAAACGAGAATCGGCAGATTGATTCTCAGGTAGTGACTCGTTCGTCTGTGAATTAAATAAGTGAGAATTGTTAGATTGATTTTTGGGTAGTGACTCAATTGAGATTGATTCTCAGAAGTGACTTGTTCTTTCATGAAGCAAATAAACGAGAATCGTTAAATTGATTCTTGGATAGTGACTCCTCATTTCCGAATTAAATAAGTGAGAATCGTTAGACAGACCGTTTGGATAGAAACTTGTTTGCGAATCAAATGAACGAGAATCGTTAGACTGATTCTTGGGTAGTGACTCAATTTTAAATCATATGAATGAGAATTGTGAGAGTGATTCTCATGAAGTGATCTCATTCATTCATGAATGAAATAAACGAGAATCAGCAGATTGATTCTCAGGTAGTGACTCATTCGTCTGTGAATTAAATAAGTGAGAATTGTTAGACTGATTCTTGGGTAGTGACTCAATTGAGACTGATTTTCAGAAGTGACTTGTTCTTTCATGAATCAAATAAACGAGAATTGTTAAATTGATTCTTGGCTAGTGACTCCTTGTTTCCGAATTAAATAAGTGAGAATCAGTATATAGACTGTTTGGATAGAAACTTGTTTGCAAATCAAATGAACGAGAATCGTTAACTGATTTTCAGGTAGTGACTTCGTTCACAAATCAAATAAACCAGAATCGTTAGACTGATTTTTGGGATGTGACTCAATTGCAAATCATATGAATGAGAATTGTGAGACTGATTCTCATGAAGTGACTTGTTCGTTCAAGAATCAAATAAACGAGAATCGCCAGATTGATTCTCAGGTAGTGACTTGTTCGTTCATGAATGAAATAAATGAGAATTATTAGATTGATTCTTGGATAGTGACTCCTCATTTGCAAATGAAATATGTGAGAATCGGTATATAGACCGTTTGGATAGAAACTTGTTTGCAAATCAAATGAATAGAGAATCGTTAGACTGATTTTCAGGTAGTGACTCAATTTCAAATCATATGAATGAGAATTGTGAGACTAATTCTCATGAATTGACTCATTCATTCAAGAATCAAATAAACGAGAATCGGCAGGTTGATTCTCAGGTAGTGACTCGTTCGTTTGTGAATTAAATAAGTGAGAATTGTTAGACTGATTCTTGGGTAGTGACTCAATTAAGACTGATTCTCAGAAGTGACTTGTTCTTTCATGAATCAAATAGATGAGAATCGTTAAATTGATTATTGGCTAGTGACTCCTCGTTTCCGAATTAAATAAATGAGAATCGTTAGACAGATTTGTGCTTAGTGACTCATTTATTTTTCAAACTAAATAAATGAAAATGGTTAGACTGATTCTTGGGCAGTGACTCATTTTCAAATCAAATGAATGAGAAGCACGAGACTGATTCTCAGGAAGTGACTCGTTCGTTCATGAATCAGATAAGCGAGAATCGTTACATTGATTCTCAAGTAGTGACTTATTCCCGAATTAAATGAATGAGAATCGTTAGAGTGATTCTTGGGCAGTGACTCATTCATTTGTGAATTAAGTAAGTGAGAATCGTGAAGCTCCTGTTGTTGTGCTGGTGTTGCTTCCAGATGCAGTTTGGAACTTTGTTGTGAGTGATGACCCAGAGCACAGGCCATTTCTATGCACTTCCACATACCTTGAGTTTGCGTTAGAAATCTTAGTGATTGACAGAAATAGATATAATAAGGTTATTAGAAATGAACTTGATCCATTAGGATTAATAGTCAAGACAGAGGTAAAGACTTTAGGGGTAATTATTGACTCGGACCTAAATTTTAAATCACATATTAATCAGATTACTAGGACAGCATTTTTTCACTTAAGGAATATGACAAAAAGTTAGATCCCTTATAACTTGGCAAGAATGCTGAAAAATGAGTGGACGCATTTTGTTTTCAGTCGACTAGATTACTGTAACGCACTCCTCTCAGGACCACCCAAAAAAGACATCAATCGGTTACGACGAGTTCAGAATGCTACAGCCAGAATCTTAACTAGGAAAAGAAAATCCGAGCACATCACTCCAGTCTGAGCGTCACTACACTGGTTACCTGTGCCATTTAGAATTGATTTTAAAATACAGCTGATGGTTTACAAAGCCTTCAATCGTCTCTCCTCCGTCCTATATTTCGAAATGACTCACACCTCACACTACAAATCATAACCTTAAATCTTCAAATGAGGGTCTTCTTATAATTCCAGGGGCTAAACATAAAAGAAGTGGTGAGGCAGCCTGCTGCCGTTATGCACCTCAGATCTGGAATACGAGCTCACCGATAGAAACTCACCAGGCTAGTATGGTGGAGCACTTGAAAAACTGCTACAAACTCCATTATTTTAACATGCCGTTCTTATAATGTAACCCTGATAGTCTGTATATGTATTTAATTATCTTTTTTTTCATGGCTCCACAGTCCATACTAACCCCTACTATTCTCTGCTGTTCTTTTTCTGTTTTTCTGTGTCCCCCACCACCTGATCAGGGCACCGTGCAGTCCTTACATTGATGGATCGAAGGCCAGACGTCCACATGACCGTCATCGTCTGATTCTTTCACATGAAGCCTGTAAAGCGTGACGCCTGATTGAGATCATTAATGTTAGGTAGAATGCCCAGTGGGGGCTGGCCAGGTGGTCTTATGGCCTTGGATCCCCTGCAGATTTTTTTTTTTCTGAAGCCCTCCGGATTTTTCTTTGTTTTTTTTTTTTCTGTCCTCCTGGTCACACCTTACTTCATTCTTTGTTACTTACCGTTGCCTAATCTTATTTTTATATTTTTCTTTATTCTTTCATCATCTTGTAAAGCACTTTGAGCTCCATCATTCGTATGAACACGTTCTCTAGAAATACACGTTGTTGTTGTTGTTGGGTGGTCTACCACTCTGTGGCTGAGCTGTTGTTGCTCCTCAATGATTCCACAATAAGAGCAGCAGAAATTTCACACTGTGACTTGCGGCATAGGTGGCATCCTATGGCAGTGCCAGGTTTCAAGTTAGAGAGCTCTTCAGTACAACCCAATAGTTTGTCCTTGGAGATTTGATGCACCTGATCGCGTGGAGTGGAGCCCACCGACATTTGGCCATATTGTGTGTATCTGTTGTTCATTTCTCCTTCAGCTTTGATGTTCAGTTAGCGTTTAGCATTTGAGAACAGAGCGGGATGGCCTTTCAGGTAATGACCTTCGCAGGAAATTCTGACCACTTCTTGTTCTCCCACTAAAAATCTTTCCCTGTGTTTGAGACGGCACTCATGCTGAGCTGGTGACTTTCTAACCAACCACGCCACGGTCCACGGTTGGTGCCAAACGTGTGCCTGAGACCCTGAATTGGATGAACTGAGTTCAGTAATGGATGGACGATTGGATGTTATCTTGCCATCGTACTCTTCACAGTGCTGGAAGGGGTGCTGAGTATCTCCTATGTGTCATTTGTTAGTATCATGCAAAAGAGAAAAGCAGAATAAGATGAATAAAAGAAAACATCTGGGGAAAAAAGTATTCTTATAAATTACTAATAGGCATTAGGCAGTGCTCTCAGTGTGGCGCTTCTTATTTATTTTCATGATCTCATTATTGTGGTCAGCTTGGGTTTATTGTCTCAGCTTTTGTACCCACTGCTAATTGCATGGCACATATTCATTTTAACTGTACATGCTGTGACTGGTGGAGAGTTTGGGCAGGAGGCAAAAGGAATGCCTGGGGTACCAGCCAGGTCACCCTGTTTAGTTCATAGCCGTAGAGCCAAAAAAGAAAAAGAAAAAAGCATAAAAAGAAAACCTCCCTGTGAGCGAGTAGACTTAAAAGAAAAGCAAAGCCATTCCGGCAACAAGCAAAAAACAAACATTAACACTGCTTTTAGGACGCCCATAACAGAAACGTATGCATTGTATTCATCATTCCAACAGGTGGTACATCATACACATTTTTAGAATTGAAATGCATTACATTTTCCATTTTAACAGTTGGTGCATCAAAAACATTAATACTGCTTTTATGAATCCCACACCAAATGGCATATAATGTAGACATACGCATTGCATCTGTCATTTCAACTGATGGTGCATCAAAACCATTTGTAGTGAAGCTCCTTTTATGAATCTCATACCAATAGGCAAATAACAGAGATCTACGCATTTCATTTGTCATTCCAACAGATGGTACATCACAGACATTAACACTGCTTTTACAAATCCCATGCCAAATAGCATATAGCAGTAATAGGCATTGTATTTATTATTACAACTGACGATGCATCACAAATGTTTGTAGTACTAAAGTACATTACATTTGTCATTCCAATAGATGGTGCATCACAATCATTTGTAGTAATGAAATGCGTAATGTATATCATTCCAACAGATGGCAAACATTAACACTGCTTTGTACGAATCTCATACCAAATGGCAAATAACAGACATCTATGCATTTCATTTGTCTTTCCAACAGATGGTACATCACAGACATTAACACTTCTTTTACAAATTCCCATGCCAAATGGCATACAACAGTGACATAGGTATTGTATTTCTTATTACAGCAGATGACGCATCACAATTGTTTGTAGTACTAAAATGCATTACATTTGTCATTCTAACAGATGGTGCATCACAAACATTAACACTGCTTTTGAGCAGTCCATACCAAATAGCACATAGCAGAGACCTATTAATTGTATTCATCATTTCAACAGGTGGCACATCACAAACATTTTTTAGTAATAAAATGCATTGCATTTGTCATTCCAATAGATGGTGCCTCACAATCATTTGTAGTAATGAAATGCGTAACGTATGTCATTCCAACAGATGCCAAACATTAACATGTTTTTTTTACAAATCCCATACCAAAAGGCACATTACAGAAAGCTATGCATTACATTTGTCATTCTAACAGCTGGAGCATCACAAACATTAACACTGCTTTTAAACAGTCCATACCAAATAGCACATAGCAGAGACCTATTAATTGTATTCATCATTCCAACAGGTGGCATATCACAAACATTTTTAGTAATAAAATGCATTGCATTTGTCATTCTAACAGATGGTGCATCACAAACATTAACACTGCTTTTGAGCAGTCCATACCAAATAGCACATAGCAGAGACCTATTAATTGTATTCATCTTTCCAACAGGTGGCACATCACAAACATTTTTAGTAATAAAATGCATTGCATTTGTCATTCTAACAGATGGTGCATCACAAACATTAATACTGCTTTTATGAATCCCACACCAAATGGCATATAATGTAGACATACGCATTGCATCTGTCATTTCAACTGATGGTGCATCAAAACCATTTGTAGTGAAGCATTTTAGTACTACAAATGTTTGTGATGTGCCATCTGTTGGAATGACAAATGCAATGTATTGTGTTACACATGAATTACAAAATACATTCTAATAGATGGTGCACTGCAGACATTAATGCTGATTACGTTGATTACTTAGATTTCAACTCATCACATTCCCCTACCTTAGCACCGATCCATTCTGGCTTTACACTGAGGCCACCCCACTGATCCGCGTCTCTTTCTAAAGTCACACACTGACCCTGATGTCATAACAGCTCTTATCAATCGTATGTTAAATTCTTGGAATCTGTGTGGATTTTGCACTGGGTATGCGTGGGTTAGGGGGCCGTGGGGGGGACCCACCACCAAGCTTGCCACCGCAGTTCAAAAGCCCTGCTGCTCTCTCATTCTCACCTGCTACAGATTTGTTTGTTGAGCTCGTATTTACTTATAGAAGCCAACATAAAACACATTTTTAGAATTATAAGGATGAAGTACATAACAGATGTATTGAAATAAATTAATAAAACGTGTGTGAAGTGTTCAAGGCACTAAAGTCATTATTTTGCCTTTGATTTATAATTAATATTAAATGTTCACACAAGTAAATAGAGACAGGGGGACAGCGCGTCCCTTGGCTGTGGTGACATGTGTTCCAGTGACAGGGCAGTGACTGTTTTTTTTTTTTTTATCTTCATGTAGCGGTTGCATACATTTAAGGGAAAGATAATTAGAAGAAGAAAGCAACAATCAAAACAGAGTAATCAAATATGAACAGCGACAGTCCACTCCAGCCTTGCAGAACTCTCGTCAAGTCTCCATACTTTTCGGTTGCTTGTACATTCAGGAGTATTTATTTATTTATTTACTAGCTGTGTTCGTAACAAGCAGGGAGTGTTTAAATGGACACCTAAATGGAAACCAGCAGTCCTAATTGACTTCCCTGATCGCGCCTGGCACCATATTTGACTTAAGTTTCTGTGTCCTTTTTTTGTGGGTGGTCCACCAAGAGGCGGGGCCACATGCCCATCACCATCAACTGACTGCCCTGAGCCCTGTAAGGGCTGGGAAAACCTACAGTACCTTGCAATATTTTTGTGATTTACTGGATTTTGGTGACCTTCTGCTCTGTCTTTTGACCATTCCCTGGAGTCTGTGTATTGCTTTTGGCATTGCCTATTTAGGAGACATTGCCTTCTGTGCCATTGGCCTTGAGCTCCTCTGAGCATTTTGGTATCAATAATATATTTTTGTTTATAAAGATTCTTTATTTCCATTTTTGTTACTAGCCGGGGTTTGATTTCCCCCTCTAGTTGACAGTTCCAGGGTTTTTGAGACTTTTGTGCTTAGGAACTGTTTATAACTTGCGAGGAATGTTTAAATGGATGGGTCAACGGAAACCAGAAGTCTTAATTGACTTGTGTCTGAGCAAGATGTCCCTTACTGATCATGCCTGACACTATATTTCTTTACAGTTTTTTTCTTGGTTAAAGACCTGCCATTAAACAGGGTTTGCCCTGTGGTGTCTCAATCTTTTTACATCTCTTTCTGTGTTTATTACAGTATTATCTGTGATAATTGTCTAAACGTTAATGTTTGCGGGGCATCTACAGGAGTGTATTATGCAGTAATAAAATGTATTGCTTTTGTCATTCCAACAGATGTGCATCATAAACATATTTCCCTGTTATATGCTATTTGGTATAGGGTTCATGAAAGCAGTATTAACATTTGGGATGCACCATCTGTTGGAATGACTGATGCAATGCATATGTCTCTGTTATATGCCATTTGGTACAGGGTTTGTGACAGCAGTATTAACATTCATAATGCGCCATCTATTGGAATGACCGATGCAATGCATATGTCTCTGTTATATGCCATTTGGTATAGAGTTTGTGACAGTAGTATTAACATTCACAATGCGCCATTAGTTGGAATGACCGATGCAATGCATATATCTCTGTTATATGCCATTTGGAATAGGGTCTGTGACAGCAGTATTAACATTCATAATGTGCCATCTGTTGGAATGACCGATGCAATGCATATGTCTCTGTTATATGCCATTTGGTATAGGGTTTGTGACAGTAGTATTAACATTCACAATGCGCCATCTGTTGGAATGACCGATGCAATGCATATGTCTCTGTTATATGCCATTTGGAATAGGGTTTGTGACAGCAGTATTAATATTCATAATGCGCCATCTGTTGGAATGACCGATGCAATGCATATGTCTCTGTTATTTGCCATTTGGTATAGGGTTTGTGACAGTAGTAGTAACATTCACAATGCTCCATCTGTTGGAATGACTGATGCAATGCATATGTCTCTGTTATATGCCATTTGGTATAGGGTTCGTGACAGCAGTATTAACATTCATAATGCGCCATCTGTTGGAATGACCGATGCAATGCATGTTATTATTGTAAATGTCTGTGAGGCACCATCTGTTGGAATATATAGAGACATAGTAACTGAACAGACATGTAGCTATGCAGACAGTTTTTCCATTTTTAAGGTAGATTTATTTATTGATTTTACTTTCTGATTAAATTTTCATTAAAATGAATGTATGTGATGATTTTATTGAGAAGTCCAAGAGTGTCAGTTAAGAGAGGAAATGAAGACCAGAGCCCGTATTTATCAAGCATCAATACATTGCACTAAAAGTCAGACTAGAATAAGAATTCGTTCTCCCTCCGAGCAGGACATACGAAGTAGTGGCGAAGCATCCATATCCCACTCCCAGCTGAGAATGAATGAGTTCACAAATTTTTGGTAACCCGAGCCACAACGTGGCGCTCACAATGATGTTTTGAAGTTTCCTTGGACATCCAGATGGCACTTTGTAGTTTTCTGATACTAGCACTACAGCTCCACCAAAGACACTTCACTATGGTGCGTCGCTCAACAATGGTGGAATCCCACAGTGGAGAGGCCGTGTTCATCTGACCACAGAGCTGTGTGTGTTCAAACTACCCACAAGCCACTGCGAATGTGTTGTACTGGCATCAGCTTTTATCCGTTGCGGTTGCCTTTACTTTGTTACCCTCATATACTGTCACACGCTTGCACTTAAGGGCCCTGGTGATGGTAGTTACCTGCTGAACCAGGGGATGGCGCCGTATTCAAAAGCCTTCTCTCCTCCCCCCTCTGCAGAATGGAAGACTGACAGCCATTGCACTGCTGATGTCACTTCCATGTCTGCGCTGTTGGACCCGCCCCTTCCTGCCTTGATACGCATATGACTCGAGACTCCGCCCTTTGAACTCAGTTCTGTATTGGACTGGCATCTGAAAAGACATCACAAACATCTTTGTAAAAAGATCATTTCATTTTCATCATTTTCATTATATGGGGTCGTGGGCGAGCCCCTAATCTGTGTTGGTTTTCCTTTCTTACTATATATACTGTACTATACGGTTTGTAAAAACAAACATTTTCACTAAGCAATACTTATAGGAATTTAACACTGACATTAACTTACAGTTATTTGATGTTATCACTTGGGCAGCAGGGTGGCAGAGCACTTAGCCAGGATGCTAATAATGCCAGGCTCTCATTGGCAGGCTGATTCCATTAGTCTTCAGCTCTCACCTGACCCAGTAGGGGTTACTGTAGTGTGGCTAAGAAGTTGTGATGGTCCCAAAGCAGGATTCTTTCTTTCTTTCCTGCCTTGCACCCGGTGATGTTAGGTTAGGCTCCATCTCCTGCCACCCTAAACTGGATTATTCTATGGTACCGATCGATGATTTGGATTTTAAAAAATCAGTTTTTCCTTTCTTCTTTGATTTTTTCTCAGCATATTGTTGGTGTTCAGTTCAAGATCTGACCAGAAAATCAGGATACAAACAGGATAGAAGGAGCCAGCAAATAAATTAGGAAGGATTTTTGGATTGCGGGCCCACCCACGGCTCAGTCAGTTTAATATGCAAGCAAGTAAGAATGTCACATAACATATTATGAAGTTACACAAAATTAGGATGAGCAATTACAGAGAAGAAAGGATCAAAAGAGGAACAAGCTACAAATGATAAATGGTAAGTGAGCAAGTGAGTTTCAAGTTACATTAGCTCATGGAAAGCTAAACTTGTCAACAGCAATGATATCATATCACTGTTTTTCTTTTTTTTTTTTATTAAAAAAACACATTATTTCGTACCTACACAATATGTTAAAATGGGATAAGACTGGAAAAAATGACATACAAATCTATATAAATATATGAAATGCTAAAAGTCTGTGCATCTGTCGTGCAATTACTCACAAACCACTTGATCTTGGTATAAATCGAAAGCTTATGACCTGCAATGTTCTGGAAATTCAAAAAGCTTTAGGTCACAGAAACCTTGGAATAGTAAAGTGCCCAACAAAGTGACATGGCAGAAAGAAAAGTGACACCATCTGTTGACCGTCTTACTTGTCAGCGTTTATTGTAAACTGTGTTCAGTTTTGTAAGCCCATGTACTGATGATCCCTCAGGACACGCTACCTACAGTACGTCTTATGATACACACCGGTGAGTCAACACATTTTACGTAGTGCCAACCTCAGACAAGTGAGCTGGGTTTGTGTGTCCTTACGGTAAACTGATCGAGAAGCTAACAAGGCTGAAAGAAAAAGAAGAGCAGCAACATCTGCTGAGTGTGAAGCAAATTGCCAAAGCCGATTACATTAATAGAAAGAAGAAGAATATGTGCTATGACATCTACTGAGCATCAAGCACATATGGTGTGGCAATCTGGTGGTATTAAGGCTAGAATCTTGATTGGGGTCTTACTCAAAAGTGTATGACAATATTTTCTGGTCTTACTTGAAAGATTATGACTTGATACACGCTGGTGAATCAACAAATTAGATATAGCATCAATCGTGACAAAGTGGGTTGAATTTGGGTCTTTCTTATGGCAGGCTGATCAAGAAGGTGATATGGCAAAAAGAAAACAAACAGCAGTGACATCTACTGAGCATCAAGCAAATTGTAGAAGCCAATAATGTCCTAAGAAGAAGAAGAAGAAGAATGAACAGATACGGCATCTTCAAACTGTCAAACATGTGTTGCTCAGAAACCTGCTGGTACCCGCAGACTACCCAAGGGCTAGAACCTTGTTCTTTGTCTAAATCAACAGCTTAGGAAGTGATATACACTGGTGAATCAACAAATCTGAGGTAGAGCCAGCCATAGAAAAGTGAGCTGGCTTTGTGTGTTTGAGAAGCTGACATGGAAGATGGAAAAAGGAAGATCAGCGACATCTGCTGAGCGTGAAGCAGATTCCTGAAGCCAATTACATTAATAGGAAAGAGAAGAAGAACAAGAACAAGAAAAATGACTGCTATTGCATCTGCTGAGCATCAAACAAATGCAACGTGGAAACCTACTGGTAGTAGCAAACTACCGGAGCTACAACCTTGATCTTGGTGTTAATTGACAACTTATGGTGTGATACACACTGGTGAATCAACACATTTGAGTGCCAGCCATAGCATAATGAACTGGCTTTGTTTGTTTCTTAAGGCAAACTATTTAAGAGGTTGACATGAAAGAAGAAAAAAGAAGATCAGTGACATCTGTTGAGTGTGAAGCAGATTGTGGAAGCCAATTCAGTTAATAAAAAGAACATCCATTGTGTATCAAGCACCTGTGGTATGGCAGTCTGACAGTGCATGTGAACTATTGGGGCTAGAACCATGATTTTGGTCTTAATCAAAAGTGTGTGACTTAATATGTTCTGGAAATTCAAAAGATTTTAGGTAGTTGCAGCCTTGGCAATGTGAGCTGGGTCTGTGTTGTTTCTTATTGCAAACTGATCAAGAAGGTAATATATCCATCTATTATCCAACCCACTATGTCCTAACTACAGGGTCATGAGGGTCTGCTGGAGCCAATCCCAGCCAACACAGGATGCAAGGCAGAAAACAAACCCTGGGCATTGCGCCAGCTCACTGCAGGGCACGCACAACACCAAGCACAATTTAGAATCACCAATGCACCTAACCTGCATGTCTGTGGACTGTGGGAGGAAACTGGAGAAAACCCACACAGACACGGGGAGAACATGCAAACTCAACGCAGGGAGGACCCGGGAAGCGAACCCAGGTTTCCTTACTGCAAGGCAGCAGCGCTACCACTGCACTATGGTGCCTCCCAATAAGGTGATATAGCAGAAAGAAAAAGAATAGTAGCGTTATCTGTTGAGCGTGAAGTAAACTGACAAATAGATGTTAAAGGTACTGTATACTTAATAGATAGATAGATAGCGTAGTTGGCAGGATTAGATAGATAGATAGATAGATAGATAGATAGATAGATAGATAGATAGATAGATAGATAGATAGATAGATAGATAGATAGATGAAAGACACTATATAAACATAGACAGGCTTGCAGGTGGATACCTGAGGGGTCCAGTTGTGGTCAGATCCACTCAGTGATGCCCAGGTTTACATTTGACAGGGTGGTCTTTGCCATTTGAGTAAAGCCACATGTGATGCAGAGTAAGACCCCTGCGCTCCAGATGTTGTAACGTGTCGTGATCTTGTAAGTCACCTGGACGAAGGCCTCATCAGCCACATATTGAATAATAAAAGTGAGCCGTGTAGGAAAGGGCAGCTGTTGAGGAGGATGTTCAGGGTCTTTGTTATGATGCTTCTTGAATTGAATTCAGCTTTTAAAAGTATAATATTACAAACTAAGGGTTTAGTAAACATTAAATAGTACATATTGAGTATATACAAACAAAAAGGACAATGTCCTCGTAGACTTTGTGCCAGTCTATGATCGTCCCTGCCCATTGCCTGATTCTGCCGAGTGAGGCTGCAGCCCCCCAGTGACCCCGAATCGTCTTCCTCTCACCTTCAATATCACAAGTCCTGTCTGCCTGTGCAGATTCATGTTGTCTCAGTGGACGCAGCCCCCCTTGCCGGTGCCAGTCCTAATTTTAGCTCCCCCCCCCCCCCCCCCCTTTACAGCATGTGAAGCACGCAGGCCTGAGGAGCGCGTGAGCATCAGGCTGTGTTTCGTAAGTTTGATTTGAGTGAAGTTGATAAGCAGAGCAGGTGTCTGGACGCTGCGCTCCTCTCGGCAGTTCCTGGGGGCTCTGGCCGGCCGGCTGGCTTTCCACAAGGCGCTGCTGTGCCCTCCTCTTTGCGTATTTGATTTGAGGTTTCCAGTTGGCGTACAAGTGGTCATTAATGTCAGGCTCCTTTTGTACTCCGAAGTACAATGGAAGAGAAGAGGGTGCAGAAATGTTATTATTGAAACAAAGCAAATGGAGACGTTTGTTTGGATGATGGTTTCAATTTGGCACAAGGGATAAATTAATCATCAGCATATTTTAGCCAGTGGTAAAGTCAATTCAAAATACTTTTCTATAATGCTGCATGTTGTCATTGTATTTATCATCTGAGTGTTGTTTTCCAATATTCCATTTTTCCGTATGCATGTCGGGTTGTTTTTTCATATTGGTGCCTCTCAGCAACTAAACACTTTGAGCATGGGAAAGGCGCTATATACATAAAATGTGTCAGTTTCTAACCCAGTAATTCCAAGTGTGTGTGTGTGTGTGGGGTGGGGGTGGGGGGTTCCTCATCTTCTCCATTTGGTTTGATCTTCTAGTTTTCTCCTTCATCTCAAAAGCGCAATGGAAACGCTACCTGGAGGCTTCAAACTGGCCTGGGGACTGTGAGGAAGACGACGTCCACACCAAACTGGCAGACACTCCTGAAAACCCCGGCTCAGCATTCCAGTGTGGATGTGCCCTTAAAGGTCGAGATTTGAAAACGCAGGCCCGACTCGCACTCTGATTGGTTTGTGCTTAATGTGCAGCATGGCCAGTCTGACTGGTCTGCAGCAGGCTGCAGTGACTGTGTGCTCTGTCTCCTTGTCCTCATGGCCAACATGAAGTTTGTCCACAATTGGAACTACAGGAGCTGTTCTGTGGGATTAGAGCAGACGGGTTGGCCTTCACTCACTGAGGGCATCAAATAAGCCTTAGGCTCCCATGACCCTGTCATTGGTCCATGGTTGTCCTTCCCTGGACCATCTTTGGTGGGTGCTAACCACTTCATAATAGGATCACTGCACAAGACCTGCCATTTCAGAAATGCTCTGATCCAGTCATCTAGCCATCACGGTTTGGCCCTTGTCAAAGTAGAAGAAGTGCTTGTGTTGGAATGGCAAATGCAATGCATTTTATTACTACAAATGTCTGTGACACACCCTGAGCCATCTGTTGGATTTACAGATGCAATGCATATGTCTCTTTATTTGCCATTTGGTATGGATTTTATAAAAGTAGTGCTAATGTTTGCAATGCACCATCTCTTGGATTAATAAATAATAATAAACATTGTATTTATATAGCACCTTCCCCATGGTCAAGGCTCTTGACAGATGCAATGCATATATCTCTGTTATATGCCATTTGGTATAGGACTCGTAAAAGCAGTGTCGATGTAATATTATTATTTGTATTATTATTACAAATGTGTGTGACACACAATCTGTTGAAAGGACAAATACAGTTCATGTCTCATTATGCGCCATTTGGTATGGAATTTATGACAGCAGTGTTAATGTTTGTGATGCTTCATCTGTTGAAATGACAGATTGAATGCATACATATCTGTTATATGCCATTCAATTTGGGATTCATAAAAACGGCATGAATGTTTGCGATGTGCCATCAGCTAGAAAGATAAATGCAATGCATTTTATTACAACAAATGTTTGTGATGCGCCATCTGTTGGATTCACAGATGCAATGCATATGTCTCTTTATATGCCATTTGGTATGGGATTTGTAAAAGCAGTGTTAATGTTTGTGAAGCGGCATCAGTTGGAATGACAAATATTATTACAAATGTTTGTGACGCACAATCTGTTGAAAGGACAAATGCAATTCGTGTCTCATTATGTGCCATTTGGTATGGAATTTATGACAGCAGTGTTAATGTTTGTGATGCGCCATCTGTTGGAATGACAGATTCAATGCATACATATCTGTTATATGCCATTCAATTTCAGATTCATAAAAACAGCATTAATGTTTGCGATGTGCCATCAGCTAGAAATATAAATGCAATGCATTTTATTACTACAAATGTGATGCGCCATCTGTTGGATTCACAGATGCAATGCATATGTCTCTTTATATGCCATTTGGTATGGGATTTGTAAAAACAGTGTTAATGTTTGTGAAGCGGCATCAGTTGGAATGACAAATGCAATGCATTTTATTATTACAAATGTTTGTGACACACAATCTGTTGAAAGGACAAATACAATTCATGTCTCTTTTTTGTACCATTTGGTATGGAATTTATGAAAACAGTGCTAATGTTTCTGATGCACCATCTGTTGGAATGACTGATTCAATGCATACATCGCTGTTATATTCTTTCTTTATTTATTTATCTGGTTTGTACAATGCTATATACTGTATACCCTGCCATTCTATCTTAAACTCTGTGAAGTGCCTTTAGCATGGGAAAAGCACTATATAAATAAAATGTATTATTATTATTATATGCCATTCAGTATGGGATTCATAAAAGAAGCATTAATTTTTGTTAAATACCATCTGTTGAAATGACAAATGCTTTGCATTTTAAACTGCAAATGTTTGTGATGCACCATCTGTTGGACTGGCAGATGCAATGCATATGTCTCTGTTATATGCCATTTGGTAAGGGATTTATAAGAACAGTATTAATGTTTGCGATGCGTCATCACCTGGAATGACAACTGTAATGAATTTTATTACTACAAATGTTTATGATGCACCATTGGTTGAAATGACAAATACAATACATAAGTTTCTGTTCAATGCCATTTGGTACCAAAACATAGTTACATATTTCAGCAGTAGCTTTCTTTTTTCCTGCTGTCTTTATTGATTTGAGGTTCATACATGTTCTATGGTGCTCTTCAGACTGGTGGCATGAATGGCGCCTAACTCATACTATAATGTCAAAAGTAACCACAATGAACATAATGCATCAAAACGATACGATGTTACACAGCGAGCAGAGATGAATTTAACGAGAAGAAGATGAGAAAGCCGTGTCCTCGAACGGAGCTAATAAAGTGCTCATTCATCATCAAACCCGCTTAATCCACAGGTCGAGGTCGGCGGGGCAGGTAGAATGAATATTGATGGTGGCAATGTCACAGGAAGATTACACAGAAATAATGAAAATGCAAAAAATAAAGTGATTTATGGACACATTTGATGAAAATAAGCACTGCCAAGGGTAAAATTTCAAACAAATGAACAATATAATAGTCCCACTTTACCTTATACATTTTTTTTAATTACCGAGTAAAACTGCACAAACATCAAATGTGGAAGAAGAAGACTAGAGTGTAAAAAAGTTAAAACTCTGTAGAATTAAAAAGAGCTTGAAACACACAGATGGAGCTGTGAAAAGTGAGGACACTGCACTTTATTCACGGGGATTTCTGTTTGTTGCTTTCATGAATTGTCTGCACATCTCTGTACATATCCACCTTAAAGAAGATGCAGTAAGTGTCTGTGTACCTGCGGTTCTGTGTGTCCATCCAGCTGTGATGGCGTATCACAAACATTAGCACAGTTTGTATAAATTCCATACCAAAAGGCATGTAAAGAGACACATGAATTGCATTTGTCATTCCAAAAGATGGCACATCACACATATTTGTAATAATCAAATGCAGCCTTACCAAATGGCACAAAACAGTAACATGCTGTAAGCATCGCCTTTGCAGCTTTAACATATGGTGCATCACAGACATTAACACTGCTTTTATGAAGCCCGCATCAAATTGCAAATAACAGACACGTATGCATTGCATTTATCATTTCAACAAACGGCGCATCAGAAACATCTGCAGTAATGCATTTTATGACTGCAAATATTTCTGATGTGTCATCTGTTGGAATAACAAATGCAATTAATTTTATCATTATGTGCATTACAATATACAGTACATTCCAACAGATGGTGCACTGCAGACATTAATGTTGAATAAGCAGAGGTTTGTGTTGATTACTTAGATGACAGCCACTTCACCAAACCCAAAAAGCATTGCCATCAACCAAAAAGACTCATCTTATCAGAAGCTCTCTGGGAACAGCACAAGTGTCTTTCTTATCAATCTATTGTGGCAGTGTGCAGGAAGGACAGGTCGGAGCAACAGAAGAAAATTTGGGACACCAACTTCTTGGACAAAATTACAAATAACAAGCCTTTAGGCTGTCAGGATAAGGGTCGACTACAGGAGCTCCATCCAGCAGATTGCTCATTGTGGAAATGATGCCTCCATCCAGGCAGGCAGGCTTCTTATGGTGCCCAAGCCAGAAGGGGTGGGACAAAATGTCCTTCCTGGGCGGTGTCATGGTGCTGCAGGGAAGAGAAAGTTAGCAACAGCGCCCCCTCTCATCCCGGCTGTCTATCACATACGACAATCAAACCTGTAAGGAGATCCTCTGACGTGCATGTGCTACTATCTATCTATCTATCTATCTATCTATCTATCTATCTATCTATCTATCTATCTATCTATCTATCTATCTATCTATCTATCTATCTATCTATCTATCTATCTATCTATCTATCTATCTATCTATCTAATCCTGCCAACTGCGCTATCTATCTATCTATCTATCTATCTATCTATCTATCTATCTATCTATCTATCTATCTATCTATCTATCTATCTATCTATCTATCTATCTATCTATCTATCTATCTATCTATCTATCTATCTATCTAATCCTGCCAACTACGCTATCTATCTATCTATCTATCTATCTATCTATCTATCTATCTATCTATCTATCTATCTATCTATCTATCTATCTATCTATCTATCTATCTATCTATCTATCTAATCCTGCCAACTACGCTATCTATCTATCTATCTATCTATCTATCTATCTATCTATCTATCTATCTATCTATCTATCTATCTATCTATCTATCTATCTATCTATCTATCTATCTAATCCTGCCAACTATGCTATCTATCTATCTATCTATCTATCTATCTATCTATCTATCTATCTATCTATCTATCTATCTATCTATCTATCTATCTATCTATCTATCTATCTATCTATCTATCTATCTATCTAATCCTGCCAACTATGCTATCTATCTATCTATCTATCTATCTATCTATCTATCTATCTATCTATCTATCTATCTATCTATCTATCTATCTATCTATCTATCTATCTATCTATCTATCTATCTATCTAATCCTGCCAACTACGCTATCTATCTATCTATCTATCTATCTATCTATCTATCTATCTATCTATCTATCTATCTATCTATCTATCTATCTATCTATCTATCTATCTATCTATCTATCTATCTATCTATCTATCTATCTATCTATCTATCTATCTATCACCTCCTACTGTCCGCCTGTCTCCCTGTGCTGCCCTCCAAACAGCTCGGGTCTCAGACAGACAAGTTGAAGATCTGCGCTTTGCACCCCACGCCAGCCCTCCCTCGCCGTCTTTCAGTGTTTAGAACATAATAGCCTTATTTAGTCTTTTCAATACTGCAAAGAAGTAGAATTCCAAACCACACCAATAGATAAAACACCCAAGATGGATCCAGCTTCATAATTGTTTCCAGATATTTATTTGAAGATAGAGTTTAAATTTAAGCCCTAAAGGATAAAATTTTAGCATAACAAAGACAGATTGTAAAAATCCTTAAAAACTGCTTTTGTTGCATTGTTTTATTTGGAATGTTTTATTTGAATGAGGGGAATCATTAAAAAAATGAAAAATAGGCACTATTCTGTATCTGTGAATAAAGATCTGTCACCCGTGTCTGCAGCACGCGGCATTTCAAAGGATATCGTGCTGTTGAACGGGGCAGGCACCTACTTTTGAATTTGGGCTTTCTGTTCTGTTCAGACAGACTAAATAAGCAGGTATCTGCCCAACACCTGAATACGCTGCGGACTCATCTTACTGTAGTGAATGGCGTAGAACGACGTGTGTGTGTGTGTGTGTGTGAGGTGGAGAGTCAACTCAGACTCATAAATGACAACTCAGAAGACTCTGACTGCCCTGCCACATTTCTAATGTGACTTTCCAGACACTCAGTGGAGAGCCACTTCAAGTGCCACCAATGTGCAGTGTCCACCTGGATGATGCCAGTTATTTGTGCCAGTCCATTCACCACACATTGGTTATTAGGTGATGGTGAGCAACACATCCAATTAGAAAAAGGCCAGAATGGATGAGGCTATGATGGGTAACATAGCCAGAACACAAGGTACTCGCTACTCTTTTCGAAAGACGGCTAAGAATCTTTCACGACATTGGAGAGTCAGGGTGTCGGTTTCATGTTCCTTCTGAAGGATGGCGTCCTCGTCGCTGCACTGAGGTACGCGGTCCCCCTCTTCCAGCAGCACTCCAGGCTTTCCTCTAGATCTGTGTTTGGTGTCAGGACCCACGTTTTCCACTCTGAGTGTCTTCACAACCCGCTGAGGTGGTGCCACTTGTTGAATTTGGTGTGATCATCAGAACGATTCCCTTTGGTGGATTGAGAGCGATTGTCAAAGTGGAGGTCCCCCTTGGTGGTGAATCAAACGCGATGGTCAGAGTGGTGGGGGATTCCTGAAGGGTCCAATGGTGATTTGGGTCTTGATAGAAGGACAGTCAATCTTCATTAAATGAGTGTCTCGAAACTCAAAGGGGGGTACAAAGGACGATTGACGACCATTAAACGAGTGGCTTGAAACTACAAGGGTGACAAAGGACGATTGATGGCCATTAAACGAGTGGCTTGAAACTCAAAGGGGGATACAAAGGATGAACGATCATTATGAAACGAGGGGAAGGAAAGACAATCAGCATTAAATAAGTGGCTCGAAACTCAAGGACGGGACAAAGGATGCTCAATCTGTCATTTAACAAGCAGCTCGGAACTCCAAGGAAGGACCATTACCTGAAGACTGGCCACGGCTCCATAAAATATTTCAACTTTTGGAAACCGTGTCATTGGTGTAGTTGGCTCCAATCCTCCATAAGTGCTCTCGTCTCATCTGCTGGCCACTAAAATGCAAAGGCGTTCAGGCCAGCAGCATTAGGTGCCAGGTGAGGACGTGGTCCATAGATTGACATCTAATTGGCGTCACCACCAAATCAAAGTTGATCATTCTGAGTATCGTTTTCTTTTTAACATGGTTATGCTGGGTTGGTTTTCCTTCTAGGTAGCTTTCCCTCTTCTCTTGTCTGATGTTCTTCACACCCATATGATATTGTCATACATGTGTGCATGGGAGGTAACTAAAGGGCTCAAAAGAAGGCAATTCCCGATCAGACCAGGGGGTGGCAGAGTGCATTAATCTTTTTCTCTTATCTCCCCGCAGACCAAATGTGGAAAATTCTGCCCATTTCCGCCCCAGAAAATCTCACTTCCGGTTCCACCTTCCAAGATGTTGCAACCTGATGACCTAATTTCCGGTTCCGGTCCCAAGATCCCTCCTCTTCCTGCCATTCCACTATATATCCACCATGTTTACTAACCTGGCCAGTTCAGTTTTGGAGCCATTTTCTCAACCTCTTTTCAAATTTTGCAGCAAATTATCAAGTATAAGGGAAACCTCTTTGTGTTTTTGAGACTTGATTATTCAGCACAATTGGTGTAGTCGGCAGGATGATGGACAGAACCACAAGCAGGACCTTAGAGAAGACTTGATGAATTTCACCCTTTACAGAGACTGCACCCGAGTGGCCGGGTATGGGTCATCTATGGGGTATCGGGGTAATCTGATGGCAGCTCCAACCCGTAGGCGCAGCTTAAGGGAGAGGGCAGCGGAGGCTAACAGAATAGAGCCAGAGTCGGGAGGAGGGAGATGGAGAAAAAGAACAAGAGAAGAGAAGAAAGAAAGAGGAAGAAAAGGAGAAGAATTGTGTTGAGTATTGTGCTTGTGCTTGGGACTGTGTTGTTCTGCTTGCAGGAGACGGGGAAGACATTTCCAACAAGGGAAAAGAGCAAATAAAAGCTTTGGACTTGCACCTCCACGTCTGTCTATGCCAGGTTGGGTCGGCAATGCCCACCTTAGAGGTCCACAATATGTAGACCTAAACTGTGTGCCACATTGGGGGGGGGGGGGGGGGCACTAAATTTTAAAGACACTGCAGGATTCTCTTTGATCTCGAGCTTCCACAAACATCCATTCTGCTTCAGATCTTTCTGGATGTCCCAGATGTCTGCCCAGCCACTCAACGAGAAACTCTTCAGATCTTTGAAACCGTTGTCTTTTCTTGAAACAGTAACATTCACGAGAGCTGAGGAGTTTCTAACAGGGCGCCCTTATCCTAACCACGTTAGACAGATTCTTAAGTTGGCCAAATTCTATAACAATGCTGAGATCCCGGAGCAGCAGGGTGGCTGACCTTGGATTTAAGAAAGCGGAGGCCTACCCGCGCTGAAAGCAACAAGTCATCGTCACCGGGTGACCTCATGCAGCTCTTGTCTTTGTTGACTGTAATGTTTTTCTGGCAACCAGCAAACACAAATAAAGTCATCCTGATTCTTGCAGATGTTCCACTGAGCTGGCAGCCTGACGATGACCTCATTGAAAAATTTGGGTTTACTTTCTTTGCCAGTTGATAATTGCTGAAGAAATCTGCAAAGACAAACCCATGGAGTGCCACTTAAAGCTGATTCTGTCACGACGTACTCTCGATGCGAGTCACTTCAGGCTGAGATTGGGAACTGAACCTGAAAAAATGAGTTGTCCCTTGTGAAAAGAAACACCTTGACAGCCACAAAAAGGTTTGGGGCAGCCACCCCGTGAACTGGGAGTCTCGGCTGAAAAAAAGCAAAAATGAGTCTTTACAGACAAGAGTCCAGAGCTGAACTGACAGGCAGAAGGAAAATGGAGGTTATTAAAGTCGGTCAGGGGAAATGACATCATCTGGCCCTGAACCAGAGTTGGGGAGTGACGTCATCGGGCCCGGAACCGGAGGTAATGTCATCAGAGTCGGGGAATGACATCATCGGTCCCTGAAGTGGGAGTGATGTCATCAGAGTCAGGGAGTGACGTCATCGGGCCCGGAACCGGAAGTGATGTCATCAGAGTCAGGGAGTGATGTCATTGAGCCTGGAACCGGAAGTAATGTCATCAGAGTCGGAGAATGACATCATCAGGCCCAGAAGTGGAAGTGATGTCATCGGGCCTGGGACCGGAAGTGATGTCATCAGAGTTGGGGAATGACATCATCGGGCCCTGAAACGGAAGTGATGTCATCAGAGTCAGGGATGAGGTCATTAGGCCTGAACTGGAAGTGATGTCATCAGGCCTGCAGCTGGAAGTGATGTCATCAGAGTCAGGGAGTGACGTCATCTGGCCCTGAACTGGAAGTGATGTCATCAGGCCTGTAACCGGAAGTGATGTCATCAGAGTCAGGGAGTGACATCATCTGGCCTGGAACCAGAAGTGATGTCATCAGAGTCAGGGAGTGACATCATCGAGCCCGGAACTGGAAATGATGTCATCAGAGTCGGAGAATGACATCATCAGGCCCGGAAGTGGAAGTGATGTCATCGGGCCTGGGACCGGAAGTGATGTCATCAGAGTTGGGGAATGACATCATCGGGCCCTGAAACGGAAGTGATGTCATCAGAGTCAGGGGTTGACATCATCAGGCCTGAACTGGAAGTGATGTCATCAGGCCTGCAGCTGGAAGTGATGTCATCAGAGTCAGGGAGTGACGTCATCTGGCCCGGAACCAGAAGTGATGTCATCAGAGTCAGGGAGTGACATCATCGGGCCCGGAACTGGAAATGATGTCATCAGAGTCGGGGAATGACATCATCAGGCCCGGAAGTGGAAGTGATGTCATCGGGCCTGGGACCTGAAGTGATGTCATCAGAGTCAGGGAGTGACTTCATCCGGCCCTGAACTGGAAGTGATGTCATCAGGCCTGTAGCTGGAAGTTATGTCATCAGAGTCAGGGATTGACGTCATTAGGCCTGAACTGGAAGTGATGTCATCAGGCCTGCAGCTGGAAGTGATGTCATCAGAGTCAGGGAGTGACATCATCTGGCCCGGAACCAGAAGTGATGTCATCAGAGTCAGGGAGTGACATCATCAGGCCCGGAACTGGAAATGATGTCATCAGAGTCGGGGAATGACATCATCAGGCCCGGAAGTGGAAGTGATGTCATTGGGCCTGGGACCGGAAGTGATGTCATCAGAGTCGGGGAATGACATCATCGGGCCCTGAAACGGAAGTGATGTCATCAGAGTCGGGGAGTGATGTAATCGGGCCCGGATGCGGAAGTGATGTCATCGGGCCTGGAAACGGAGGTGATGTCATCAGAGTCGGGGAGTCATGTCATTTTGCCCGGGACCGAAAATTATGTCATTAGAGTCGGGGAGTAACATCATAGAGACACGGACCGGAAGTGATGTCATCAGAGTCAGAAGTGGTGTATTCGGGCCTGGGACCGGAAATGATGTCATTGGGACCGGAGCCAAAAATGGTGTCATCAGAATCATAAGTGACATCAGCGGGCCTGGGACTGGAAGTGATGTCATTGGGCCCAGAACCAGAAAGTAATGTCATCAGAGTTGGGAAGTGACGTCGTTAGGCCACACTGAGAACCCCAGACACATGGAATAAATGACCAAATAATAAGGAACATTATAGGATCTTATGGACCTTCAAAACTTGACTTAATGGTATTTTAGGAAGGAAGATGAAGGAGATGATAGTGGACATGAGGAAGGAGAGGAGACCTCACCGGCCACTGTTCATCCTAGGGCTTGAAGTGGAGAGGGTGAGCAGCAATAAATACCTGGGTGTCTACATCAGTGATGACCTCACTTGGACACTTAACACCACACAGCTGGTCAAGAGGGCTCAACAGTGGCTGTACTTTCTGAGGAGGCTGAGGAAGTTTGGTGTGTCGACTAAGATCCTCGGCAACTTTTACAGCTGCATTGTTGAGAGCATCTTGACCAGCTGCATCACCGTGTGGTACGGCAACACTACTGCTATGGACCGCTAACACCTGCAGAGAAGATCAGCAGGACTCCACTGCCCTCTCTGCAGAGCATCTACACCTGCAGACTCCACAGGAGAATTGCCTTGACTCACCCCCAACACCAACTGTTCATTCGTCTACCCTCGGGCAGGAGGTATAGACGTATGAAATGCAGGACTTCCAGGCTAAAGAACTCTTTCTTCTCCAAGGCCATTAGACTCCTAAATAACTGACTGGAGTTTATAACCATGGTCCACCTCCTTCTGTCTACCTCACACAACTGTATTGGACTTGTCCATCACACACCTACCTGCACATTACACTTTATACTTCTATTCTGTTTTTTATACTTTATGTTGTCTCTGTTACTTAATATCTATCTGCTACTTATTATTTATGTTTTTCTTTATAAGTTGGTTTTGTCATTTGGTGTGGACAGCAAAGAAAGAATTTCATTGTACAGGGTGTGATATTTGCCCGGACACCACCAGTCGGAGACCACATCTTCATACAAGATACTTCTTTATTTCTTCCAATTAACACAACAACTCAGTCCTGCACAACTCACAGTGCCATTAGCCCCAGTCACCCTTCTCCTGGGCCTTCTCTCTCCTCGTCCCTGGGCCACCTGTCCTATCTCTCCAGGAGCTTCGTCCTGCTCCTGCTCCCTGATTGGAGGGAGGCGGCCCCTTTTATTCCCACCCGGATGAGCTCCAGGTGCTCTGCCTGACGTCACTTCCTGGTGTGGCGGAAGAGTCAGGAGAGCACCTGGAAGCGCTCTGGGTGACCCTGGAAGGATCAACGTCCATGGGTGTGGCGGAAGTAAATATGTCCCGGGCTCCATGAGGTTCGGGGCACCCCCTGGCGGTGACCATAGGCCCCAACGGTCTTGAGCCTCCCTGCTCCCCTTCCGTGGCCCTCTTCTGCTCCAGGGCAGTTGCCCCCTCGTGGCCCGGGGAACAAATATGCCACCTCTCGGTCCCTCCAGGCTTCCCGCCCGGGTCTGACCCCCAGCCTCGTACAACAAGGGAAACCTTACTGTGCACATGACAATAAACTTTGAACTTGAGCTTGAATTTGAACTCGATTAAGTCAAGTCAAGTCAAGTCAACTTTATTTATAAAGCACTTTACATACAACAGCCGCTGTAAGTGGACAGGACTAGCGAGCCTGGTTGGGCTGAATGGCCTGCTCTCATCCAGAATATTCTAACATTCTAACAAGTTCCATCCATCCATTATCCAGCCCGCTATATCCTAACTACAGGGTCACGGGGGTCTGCTGGAGCAAATCCCAGCCGGCACAGGGCACAAGGCAGGAAACAAACCCCGGGCAGGGTACCAGCCCACCGCAGTCTAACAAATTTTTCAAGTCAAAGTTATTTCTTCACAATCATGGTAAGAAACTGTGACACACACACACACACACAGACACACACACACACACAGACACACACACACAGACAGACAGAAACAGACCCAGGGCCTTCTTAACAGCATCATAGGCCCCCGGGCAAAGTAGTGCACTGGTGCCCCTGTTCTGATAGCAAAACAGAAACATAGAGAGGCATCAGAACAAAATGTGGGCCCCTATGCTCATGGGGCCCCGGGACAACTGCCCAGCGTGCCCATGCGTTAAGACGGCCCTGCAGAGACCCATCATTGAGGTATTGATGTTTTCGTTATCATGGGACTCTAAAAGGCGGAGATATGTCAAAAACCGGAGATTTCCCCCAGAGACGATAGGTTATGGTGGGGTAGGGCACAAAGGAAAAAGTTCATCCATGCTGTTTTATAAAGTAAAGAAAGCAAAAAGCAAGGAACTTGAGCCAATTTAAAAAGGGGGCCCGGCTGTACGCTTCACTTTGCAGCTCATTTTCAGGTCAGGACTGTGGGGTGGCCTTGGAAAGCTTTCTCGCCAAGCGCCGTTATTGACATCGTGGAGTCTAATCTAATCTAATTTGATCTCACCTAATCTAAATAAACTGCTCAAAAAATTAAAGGAGCTCTTTGAAAACACATCAGATCTGAATTTGAAAGAAAATCCATCCATCCATCCATTATCCAGCCCGCTATATCCTAACTACAGGGTCACGGGGGTCTGCTGGAGCCAATCCCAGCCAACACAGGGCACAAGGCAGAAAACAAACACTGGGCAGGGCGCCAGCCTACCACAGGGGAAAAAAAAATCTCCTGTCTATCTCTACTGATATGGACTTGACAGCCGCTTCGTTTGATGGAAATGAAAATGATCAACCTACAGAGGGGGCAGAATTCAAAGACACCTCAAAAATCAAAGGGAACAAAATGATGCAGTGCCAGGCAGGCAGGTGAGTCCATTCTGCTGAAATTTCATTGCAGCAACTCCAAATCGTATTCAGTAGACGACGGATGGTGTCCTCCCAGATCTGGACAGTCTGACCGACACATAACGTCCCACCCAGAGATCAGGTGAGTGAGCGTGGGGGGTGGGGCAGTCAATGGTATCAATTCCTTCATCCTCTCACCACACGAGGCCGGGCATTGTCGTGTACCAGGAGGAACCTGTGATTGTAAAGGAACAACTTCAAATTGAAAAAATACCAAACCCATCCTTTAAGAAGGCAAAATTTTACAATACAGTTGTAAATCTTCAACAGAAAATTTGAAGAAGACGAGTGAGGAAGCCCACCAAACAAGAGACATCTGCAAACTCTGAGGGAGTCCCAAGCTACAGTGGCTGAGATTGGAGAGACAGTGCAGACAACAACTGTACCCGGGTGCTTCACCAGGTCACCTCTTTTCAGGGAGAGCCTGAAGATGCACAGTGCCAGGCAAAAGCAGAAGGCAACTGTGGACTCGATGCCCGTCAACTGCGGAGTGTGGACACACACACACACATGTATACCCATACAGACAGATCCTGACTATCCATCCATCCATTATCCACCGCTTATCCGAGGTCAGGTCGTGGGGGCAGCAGCCTAAGCAGGGAAGCCCAGACCTCCCTCTCCCCGGCCACCTCCTCCAGCTCTTCTGGGAGGACCCCGAGGCGTTCTCAGATATAATCCCTCCAGCGTGTCCTGGGTCTGCCTCCTGGCCTTCTCCCAGTGCGACATGCCTGGAACACCCCCCCAGGGAGGCATCCAGGGGGCATCCTAACCAGATGCCCGAAACATCTCAACTGACTCCTCTCAATGTGGAGGAGCAGTGACTCTACTCCGAGTCTCTCCCGGATAACTGAACTCCTCACCCTATCTCTAAGGGAAAGTTCAGCCACCCTGCGGAGAAAGCTCATTTCGGCCACTTGTATCCGTGATCTTGCTCTTTTGGTCACTACCCAAAGCTCGTGGCCATAGGTGAGGGTAGGAACATAGATCGACTGGTAAATCAACAGCCTCACCTTTTGGCTCAGCTCTCTCTTTACCACGACGGACCGTTGTAGAGCCCGCATTACTGCGGATGCCACACCGATCCGTCTGTCGACCTCCCGCTCCATTCTTCCCTCACTCGTGAACAAGACCCCGAGATACCTGAACTCCTCCACTTGAGGCAGCACTGTGTTCCCAACCCGGAGACAGCATTCCACCCTTTTCCGGCAGAGAACCATGGCCTCGGATTTAGAGGTGCTGACTCTCATGCCCCGCCGCTTCACACTCGGCTGCAAACCATTCCAGTGAGAGCTGGAGGTCACTGTCTGATGAAGCCAACAGAACCACGTCATCCGCAAATAGCAGAGACGAGATTCTGAGGTCACCAAACAAGACCTCTTCTACTCCTTGGCTGCGCCTAGAAATTCTGTCCATTAAACATATGAACAGAATCGGTGACAAAGGGCAGCCCTGGCGGAGTCCAACCTCAACAGGAGACGAGTCCAACTTATTACCGGCAATGCGGACCAAACTCCTGCTCCTCCTGTACAAGGAATGAATGGCACGTAACAACGAGCCTTGTACCCTGTACTCTCGGAGCACACCCCACAGGATGTTTCGAGGGACATGGTTGAATGCCTTCTCCAAATCCACAAAACACATGTGGACTGGTTGGGCAAACTCTCGTGTCCCCTCCAGGATCCTGGCCAGGGTGTAGAGCTGGTCCAATGTTCCACGGCCAGGATGGAATCTGCATTGTTCCTCTTGAATCTGAGATTCGACCATCGACCGAACTCTCTTCTCCAGCACCCCTGAATAGACCTTACTGAGGAGGCTGAGGAGTGCGATCCCCCTATAGTTGGAGCACATTCTCCGGTCACCCTTCTTAAAAAGGGGAACCACCACCCTGGTTTGCCAATCCAGAGGCACTGCCCCCGATGTCCATGCGATGTTGCAGAGATGTGTCAACCAGGACAGCCCCACAACATCCAGAGCCTTGAGGACCCCAGGGGCCCTGCCACCTCTGAGCTTTTTAACTACCTCGGCGACCTCAGCCTCTGTTATGGACGAGCTCCCCCCAGAGTCCTCCAGCTCTGCTTCCTCTAAGGAAGACATGCTGGTGGGATTGAGAAGATCCTCGAAATATTCCTTCCACCGGTCAATAACGTCTGCAGTTGAAGTCAGCAGGGCCCCATCTCCACTGTACACAGTGTTGGTGGAGCACCGCTTTCCCCTCCTGAGGTGCCTGATGGTTTGCCAGAACCTTCTCGGTGCTGACCGAAAGTCGTTTTCCATGGCTTCCCCAAACTCCTCCCATGCCTGTGTTTTTGCCTCTGCAGCAGCTGATGCCACCACATGCTTGGCCCGCTGGTACCCCTCAGCTGCCTCTGGAGTCCCACTGGTCAACCAGACCCAATAGGACTCTTTCTTCAGCTTAACGGCCTCTCGAACCTTAGGTGTCCACCACCGGGTTCCTGGATTGCCGCCACAAGAGGCACCGACAACCTTGTGGCCACAGCTCCGTTCTACTGCTTCGACAATGGAGGCTCGGAACATGGCCCATTCAGACTCAATGTCCTTCGCCTTCCGCAGAATGAGGTTGAAGTTCTGCCGGAGGTGGCAGTTAACTATCTTTCTGACCGGTTCCTCCACCAGACGTTCCCAGCAGACCCTCATTATTCGTTTGGGTCTGCCTGGTCTGTCTGGCAGCCTCTCCCGCCATCTGATCCAACTTACCACCAGGTGGTGATCAGTTGACAGCTCAGCCCCTCTCTTCACCCGAGTGTCCAAGACATAAGGTTGCAGATCTGATGACACGATTACAAAGTCGATCATTGAGCTGCGACCTTGGGCATCCTGGCGCCAAGTGCACTTATGGACACCCTTATGCTTGAACATGGTGTTCATTATGGACAATCCATGACCAGCACAGAAGTCCAACAACTGAACACCACTCGAGTTTAGATCAGGGAGGCCATTCCTCCCAATCACACCTCTGCAGGTTTCACTGTCGTTGCCGACGTGAGCGTTTAAGTCTCCCAGCAGGACGATAGAGTCCCCAGGAGCTGTGCCTCGCAGCGCCTCTCCCAGGGACTCCAAGAAGGCTGGGTACTCTGAACTTTCATTCGGCACATAAGCGCAAACAACAGTCAGAGTCCTTCCCCCAACTCGAAGGCGTAGGGAAACAACCCTCTCGTCCAATGGGGAGAACCCCAACGTACAGGCCTCGAGCCGGGGGGCCATAATCAAGCCCACCCCTGCCCAACGCCTCTCACCCACAGTAACTCCAGAGTGGAACAAAGTCCAGCCTCTCTCAAGAGGAATGGTTCCAGAGCCCAGACCATGCGTAGAGGTAAGTCCGACTGTATCTAGCTGGTACCTCTCAACCTCACGCACCAGTTCAGGCTCCTTCCCCACCAGAGAGGTAACATTCCATGTCCCAAAAGCCAGTTTCGGGTCGGAACGCCAGAGTTCCCGCCTTCGGCTACCACCCATATCACATTGCACCCGACCCCTATGGCCTCTCTTGCAGGTGGTGGGCCCACAAGAGAACGGTACCACGTTGCTCCTTCGGGCTGAGCCCAGCTGGGCCCCGTGGTCGAGGGTCCAGCCACCAGGTGCTCACCAGGAGCCTGGCTCCAGAGTGGGGCCCCGGGTACCCTTTCCCAGGCAAGGGAAACGCCGATCCTCGATTTAACTCCATATGGGGTCTCAGGATCGAGTTAGTCTGGATCTTCACCTCAGACCTGTTTGCCTTGGGAAGCCCTACCAGGAGCATGTAGCTCCCGACAACATAACTCACTCTGAGGATCACTAGACCGCGCAAGCCCTTCTGCCATGACAAGGCCTCGATCAAAGAAGGGCCTGACTATATTCTCAGTAATTACACAACCTCATCGCTCTTTGTATGCACACTAAAAGAAGACGAGTCGGAGATGGTGCTTAATGATTAGACAACTGCTCAAAGCAGTGGTCTGATTTACCGCTTGAAAATACACAACCAGTGTGGCTGTATCTCCGCGTAAATAAATCCAAATGCGTGAGCTGTGCCCAGCGTGCCTGCAAATTGCAGCCATCCTGCCGACATTACTCTATAAGATGAGACACTCTAATTGGGCGGACGTATCAAAGCTTCTCCTCGTGCAAAGTGGCTGTAAATGGATGAGACAAAAACTGGAACTGATATAAAAAATATATGTGACATAGTCGACCACAAGGAACTACTTTGTAAGTTCTCTGTGCCCAATTAGTGCCAACTGAAGTCACACATTACAAGCTTTGGTCCATGAGGGTTGTTTATGAAGCTCTTCTGCCAAAAAGGGAGGTGCGGCCCCAACATATGAGTCATACAAGGCAGAACGATCTAAGGCGGCATTGTAACGAGGTGCCAACGTGCCAGTCAGAGACAGTGAAGTAAGCACATGCCCATGCAGCTGAACGCCTGCCCGGAGTTATGCCTTGCTCCACAAGGCTTGGGGCTTTGATCCAGATCAAAAATGTGACATGTTCACACGAAATCAAAGCACTAAAACTGATCCACTGACATTTGAATGGTTTTCATATCACAAAAGCCTCATGTAATGTCACCTGTCCTAACGCAATACCTGAAGAACGACACCAACATTGGTCATGAAGCAGGAACGGTCAAAGAGTGACTTTAATTTGCAATATCAATGAAATGTGTAACATCATTACAATAATCCAACTTAATAGGAGGGTCCGTTCCTTTGTGTCTGTGTATCTGTGTGCCCACCCAGTTGCTCTGTCGTTTCAACAGATGGCGCATCTGTCATCAAAAAAACGAGTCCCAAACACTAAAGAGTTCTAAAGCACGTTGTCCCAAACACGTCCAATAATGCCCACTAGAGGGGGAAATCAGTGTCAAACCCTGGCAGGTAACAAGGGCAAGCACCGAATCTTTACAAAATCAAAAGAATTATTTTTCACAAAGGGCTTTCCAATCACAATGAAGCTCTGTGAAGTACAAAAGCAAACTGAAATGGCTTATAAAAAGCGCAATCTGACAAAAGTCCAAATGCATAAATCAAAAGCCTTTACGAGTGAATCGGCCGCCTCGCATTGTGTCCTTTCCCACTGCTTCCAGAACGAACAAAAGGAACAGCAGGTGGTGTCAGAAGTGGGATTGAGTTCACCTGCGCCAGACCACCGCCAGTTGTGAGCAAATCCCCCGCCCTGCCCTGAATCCTTTCCTGAAGCTTCCAGGAAACAACACACTGGAATCTAATGGGACTCGAGTGGACCAAGATACACGGCCCCAAATCCAGGTGTGCAAAGCTCGTGGAGAATTACCCAAAGAAAGACTCAACGCTGGACTGGCCACCAAAGGGGTACTGACCTGAAGGGTCCGAATACTTCCATGAAGGGGAGATCTCACTTTTTCATTTGTGATAAAATTGCCAGCCTTTCTTCAAACATGTTTGTCATTATGGGTGCTGAGTGATGGGCAAAAGATGGCAGATTTATCCATTTCACATTAAATGTACAACACAATAAAGTGTGAAGAAAGTCTCAATACATTCAGAATCCACAAGATGTAAGCGAGAAAGTTCAATTAAGTGAGGAAGAAGGAGAAAGCGGTTTTACATTTTTAATTGTGGATTTTGTACATTTAAGGCTCCAGGTCTCAACGTCTCTTAAGCGTCTGGGAGCAGGTGGCAGCTGTCCCTTTATCTCGGCTACATTGACCCTTTTATTGATTCTGTGCCTTAACTTCTTTTTTTTATTTCCATCTATATACATGTACACGAAATGAAAAGTGACTTTTTTAAATTCTAGGAATTTCCAGGAACAACAATAAGCTCCTGGACTCCATCCCGACGCACACACATAAACACATTTTAGAAATGTGGCCACTTCTAAGACATTTAAGAGTAAAAGCCCTCAGAATAAACCTAAACACGTTGCACTTATTTGGCAGTAGACCTCAGCTGTGAAGCAAATCATTTTACATTGCAGGCATAAACAAAAAGACCAATGGATAAAACTGTCAGGACTAATGATGACACAGCAATAAAAAGTGAGAAAAGAAGGAAAAGAAAAGAAAAATAAAGCCGGACACAACGCTACGAGACTGAAGACTGTGAACAGTGCTCAGGCGAGTGCCAGCTGCCTTGTTTTTGACCATCGGGATTTTCATTAAAATGTACTGATTTAGCAAAAGTGTATTGAAAAGAATTGAAAAAAGAAAGAAAACTCCACTTCTAGCATGCTGTGGCAGCCTGGGTTGGCTGCTGCTGGCATCACTCCTTGAACCCGGGGCCGCCAAAAGTCGTGTCTGAGGATGGCTGGACACAAACAGGCAAGAGGAAGGTGCAAATGTGCAAGTGCTTTTATTAACAATAGTATCCAGGACCAGCTTGTCTTCATTAAAGAAAGAAAGAAAGAAAGAAAGAAAGAAAGAAAGAAAGAAAGAAAGAAAGAAAGAAAGAAAGAATCCATAAAATTGGTCCATTAAAATCAATGAATGAAACAATTCCAAATGGGGTTCCTTTTAAAATCCCACACTTGTGAGCCCCACCTATCTTTCGACCACAACTCTTGTTCTTCTCAAGCCAGCAGTCCTCCATCTCCCACCCTGATGGCCTCCTCTGGGGTCTGCCAGGACACTCAAAGCCGGACCTCCATTCTCCATTCACCCTTCTGCCATCTACCAGATCTGTCGCTAGTAGGACACTTCTGTCGTCTCCCGTTCTTCTGTAAGTGCTCAGCTATCCAATGCTGGAGTCCCATTCCTCTTGTTCTCTTGCACGACCTCCGACTGCTCTGTCTTCCTTTTGTCACACTGGCTGGCACATTGCTTGGTCTTCCCATTGTGTCCTTTGTTTCCCCTTCACCAATCTCTCTCTCTCTGTCCTACTCAGGCCCCTCCATTTACGGGAATGGCAGAGAAGTACGTAAGAGTTGTACAGGATATGTAGAGAGGGAAGTGTGACTGTGGTGAGGTGTGCGGTAGGAGTGATGGTGGTGGGATTACATCAGGGATCGGCTCTGAGCCCCTTTCTTATTTGCAATGGTGATGGACAGGTTGACAGACGAGATTAGACAGGAGTCCCTGTGGACTGTGATGTTTGCTGATGACATTGTGATCTGTAGCGATAGTAATGAGCAGGGTGAGGAGATCCTGGAGAGGCGGAGATATGAGAGGAGAGGAATGAAGGTCAGTAGGACCACCGAGACAGAATACATGTGTGTGAATGAGAGGGATGTCAGAGGACTGGTGAGGATGAGGGGAGTAGAGTTGGCGAAGGTGGATGAGTTTAAATACTTGGGATCAACAGTACAGAATAATGGGGATTATGGAAGAGAAGTGAAAAAGAGAGTGTAGGAAGGGTGGAGTGGGTGGAGAAGAGTGTCAGGAGTGATTTGTTGACAGTCGGGTATCAGCAAGAGTGAAAGGGAAGGTCTACAGGACGGTGGTGAGACCAGCTATGTCATATGAGCTCAAGATGGTGGTACATGAGACAGAGCTGGAGGTGGTAGAGTTAAAGATGTTAAGATTTGCATTTGGTGTGACGAGGATGGACAGGATTAGAAATGAAGACATTAGAGGGTCAGCTCAGGCTGGACGGTTAGGAGACAAAGTCAGAGAGGCGAGATTGCATAGATTTGGACATGTCCAGAGGAGAGATGCTGAGTACAATGAGGGAAGGGTGCTAAGGATAGAGCTGTGAGATAAGAGGAGGAGAGGAAGGCCTAAGAGAAGGTTTATGGATGTGCTGAGAGAGGACATGCAGGTAATGGGGGTAACAGAACAAGATGAGGAGGACAGGAAGAGATGGAAGAAGATGATCCGCTGTGGTGACCCCTAATGGGAGCAGCCAAGAGAAGAATTATTATTATTGTTATTATTATTATTATTGTTATTATTATTATTAGTTAAAGATGTTAAGATTTGCATTGGGTGTGACAAGGATGAACAGGATTAGGAACGAGGACATTAGAGGGTCAGCACAGGTTGGAAGGTTGGGAGACAAAGTCAGAGAGGCAAGATTGCATAGATTTGGACATGTGCAGAGGAGAGATGCTGGGTATATTGAGAGAAAGGTACTAAGGATAGAGCTGTGAGATAAGAGGAGGAGAGGAAGGGCTAAAAGAAGGTTTATGGATGTGGTGAGAGAGGACATGCAGGTGATGGGGGTAGCAGAACAAGATGACGAGGACAGGAAGATATGGAAGATCCGCTGTGGTGACCCCTAACAGGAGCGGCCGAAAGAAGAAGCAGAAGAAGACTAACACATTGTGTAGATAAGTCGGAAAATACCCCGTAGTTCTGACTTCACTCTGTCTTGAACTCGGAGTCCCCTTTAGAGAACTAAAGAGTCCCAAACATTTTCCTGCCTGAGGGGTACATCACTGCCAAACCCTGGCTGCTGCTAAGGGCAAGCACCAACTCTTTATTAAATAGAAAGGCAAAAAGCGAAATTCTTTGGTCATGTTGCTATGGGCTTGGCTGGTGAAGAACTGTGTAAAATCTTGAAAAAGAACTGGAAAAAGAAAGGGAGAAGAAGAAGAAGAAGAAGAAGAAGAAGAAGAAGAAGAAGAAGAAGGTGGTAGACGGATGATGTAGAAGAGGTGACAGGCAGCTGAGACTACTTGAGACAAAACCAAGTGGTAAGAAATGGTGGAAGTCAGATTCCCGTTTGAAAACCCCAGAGGACCGCGTGCTGTCCTGGTCGTGTAGTGCAGCACTGTGACAGTTCACGCCTCACCAGAACTCGCTCAAAGCTCAGTTCACACCGATTCAAATAAATAAATTCACGTTCAGAGTTCACCGTTTCAATTTTGAACTACAGTAGGTTATGTTCAGTTTATTTTGTATTTTTTTAGGAGTGAGAATAAATGACCCGAGAGTAGACTTTTTTCAGTTTTGCATACCTCATATTAGGCTATTCCAGTGTTCTTGAATAAAATATAATAATTATGAAGACTATTTTATTTAAATACACTTTATTGAGTTATAACCAGAAACAAACACTAATATCCATATATGCTAATATCATCCCAGTCAAAAAACAAATTAAAGAGATGCAAGTATACATAAAAATTACACAACCGTGTGACACAAATGGTGACTGTGGAACCCGTGTGTAGGGGAACGAACCGATTACACTGCTGGTCTAAACTCACGTCACATATTGTATGTCCAAATATAAAGTGGCCTCGCAAAGTGCAACGTTTTCCTAAAAGCGAAAGCGGAGCTTCACGGCGTGCTCGTGTCAGCAGGGGTGCAGCTAAAGCACAAGCAGGCAGACACAAACAGCGCCGATCTGATTTGATGTTATTCTTCCGAATACAAATAAATAGCAAAAAACTTCGTATGAAATAAATATATGTAAAAATCCACTATTTGTGCTTATCCGAATACCGTATTCAGATTTGGCTCCACCGCGACATTACAGGGTAAGGCTAAACGTTTAATTAGGACCTAAACCAGATCTCAGAATGTCACATAACACTGACCTAGCTCACCTTCAGTTTCTTCACTTTCCAATACGTTATGTTAAGTTCACCGTTCTTATTAAAATGAGTTTGCTCAATGAAGGCGCGCTTTACAACTCGTTCAGGCCCAACACTGGTGTAGTGGCAGTGGCTTATTTCACATATGGTACCCGGATGGGGGTGGTACCCAGCCGGGACGCCCAAGAAGACCGGAGGAGGGCTTGTGCCTCCTCCAGACCTCGAGGGGGGCGGCCGCTCTGGGGGCCACGGGTACAGAGCTGGGAAGCTCGACCCTGTAGGGGCCCGTGGTCACCCCCAATACCAATAGGACCCTGGACCTCAGCACGTCCACCACACCCGGAGTGCTTCCGGGGATACAGCCGGCACTTCCGCCACACTGGGGCGTGTTGATGGAAGATTGCCGGGGACACTCCTGGAGCACATCCGGGTGCTTATTTAAAGGGGCCGCCTCCCTTCAGAGAGATGACTTGAGTCGGGTGGAAGAAGGACGAGGTCTCTGGAGGAGAGAAGGAAGTGGCCTGAAGAAGAGAAAGTGAAGGCATTGTGATTTAGGTTTAGGTTTAGGTTTATTTGTCATATATAGGTTAACACAGGGTCAACATACAATGAAATGTGTATGACGAGAAAAACAAGTCACTCAGCCTAGATCTAATAAAGCTAAAAAAATAATTTAAAAAAATTACAAGTTAAAAATAGACTAGCCATATAAAATAAAATATGTACGTTTTGAAAGATGTTATAGAGCAATATGAGTTGAATGAGCAGCAAGTACTAATGACGGCTATTGCACAGATAATGTTTTATAAGTACAGATGCATGTTCCAGTCAGAGTATCCAGAGTGTGTGCAGGTACTGTTTGTGTGTGAGTAGTGTAATGTAGATGTAATGCAATATATGTGTAATGTAAGTGTATGTAAGTGTTCAGGTGTTGCTGTTGAGGAGTCGAATGGCCTGGTGGTAAAAACTGTTCTTAAGTCTTGTAGTCCGAGCAGCCAGACTCCTGTATCGTCTGCCAGACGGTAACAAGGAGAACAGCTGGTGTGATGGATGGCTGTGGTCCTTTATGATGCTGCTTGTCTTACGCAAGCACCGATAGAGGTAAATGTCTTCAATGGCAGGGAGACTCTTGCCCGTGATGTGCTCTGCTGCCTTCACCACTCTCTGCAGTGATTTCCGGCTGCTGGCAGAGCAGCTCCCATACCAGACGGTAATGCAGCCCGTCAGCAGACTCTCGACCACACTCCTGTAAAAGTTTGAGGTGATGTTGGCATTCATGCCAAACTTCCTCAACCTCCTCAGGAAGTAGAGCCGCTGGCGAGCTTTCTTAACCATAGTGTCTATGTGAAGGGTCCACGAGAGATCCTTGGTGATGTTTACTCCGAGGAACTTGAAGCTGTTAACCCTTTCAACTTCTACGCCGCTGATGTAGATGGCCTGGTGTTCTCTGCCTTGCTGTTTCCGATATTCCACGATCATCTCCTTGGTTTTGCTGACGTTAAGAGACAAGTTGTTATCCAGGCACCAATTACTCAAGGCCAGCACCTCCTCTCTGTAGGCCGTCTCATTGTTGTCAGTGATTAGGCCTTTGATGGTTGTGTCATCTGCAAACTTGATTTGGCCAGAACTGTGGGGTATTGGGGTTTGTGAGTACTGATTTGTATAATGGAAAAAGATAATAAACGGGTGTGGGGTACTTACAACATGTCTGCCTGTCTGTGTCCGGGTCATATTCCACACACAAAAGACTCCATAAACACTCAAAAAGGAGTTGCCAGGCAGGGCGATCCAAGGCGAACAAAACTTCCAATACAAAATCTCAAGAACCGTCGAAATACACAGCAAAATAATCAAAAATAATCGAATTCCCAAAAAAAGGACTGAACAAAACTAGAAAACACTCACCAGACTCCCAAGCAAATCTGAGATGAACCGCCAGGAACTGTGGGAGACCCTCTAGATTTAGAGGACGGTGACTGGCAGGAGGTCCCATCTCTTGGGGAACCACCCACATAAGTAAAGTCGGGTATATGGACAGACAAAATCCAAAAAATAGAGTGACGGGCGTAAACAAAATAAAGCAAAGAGTCAAAAAGGAACAAAAGAGACTTCAAAGCTGAATTTGTTCCCCAGCCAGGTTGAGGACCCCCGGCTGAGACGCGAACGACACGCGCCCGATCAAAGAACGTTTGCCTCTTAGCAGGAATGCCAGCCTTTTGGCACATTCCTCACATGTGAATTATAAAAAAGGAAACACGTGAAAAGGACTTTGTGCCAGTGTTTCATTTGGAATGACTCAACATCTGTTAAATTCAAGAAGACAGAAAAATAAATATGACTCTTTTCCTCCCTATCATTAACAAAAATACTAATAAGTGTAATTTAAATATTTAGACCTGTAACTTAACATTCAATACCAGAATGTTTACAAACTTGTCTACTTTGCTAAAACCACCTCTAATTTGTCCCAGGATCTCATCCAGATGTTCTTCTCAATGGTGGTGCCTCTCCATGATACCCGCGTATGGGGCGTACATACCTTAGGAGTTTAATCGACGTTGATTTGAATTAGTTTATGTTCACTAGGAGGCCGACGTCAATAAACAAATTCAGCTCGCATGCCGAAAGGCTACACAAGTGGGCTCCCATTTTCGGCCTTTCATTTTCCAAAACTCCTTTCCCTCACGCCGCTCTTCCTCAAACACGTTAAGCAAACAGCGCGGGTGCAGGCGACGATGGTAAGTGTAAAAGAAACGATCAAGAAGAGCCTGCAGCTGAGCCGATCCTCATTCTATTGTGTCGTCACTGCTAAATTCAGTCTACTGACACCATTTTCTGATGTGGGTCTCACCTTTTAGTTTCTTGTTTTCTGTTGTTGGTCTTCTTATCTTTTCAGAATCTCTCTGTTTTAGTTTGAGTTTTGTTACACCTTCTCTTAACTTCTTTTGTTAGTTTAAATATTTTCTTAACCATGTATTTATATGATAGGTACATCTATATGGTTGCGAGACATGGACGCTATCCAGTGACCTGAGATGAAGACTGGACTCCTTTATTACTGTGTCTCTCTGGAAACTCCTTGGGTACCGTTGGTTTGACTTTGTGTTGCTCATGGAGTCCCGAATGAGGCCCATGACCTGCATTGTGAAGGAGCGTCCATTACTGCACTACGGCCATGTGGCGCATAATCCCTGAGGGTGAACCAGCTCGTAAGATCTACATTGTTGGGGACCCGAGTGGCTGGACCAGGGTCGCCCACATAACACCTGGCTGTGGCAGAAAAGAGGGTCACTTCTGGAGGGTGGGACTGGACTGTGTGTCTAGGGGGTTGCCAACCGGGATCCCGAGTTGTGTCGTCGTGTGATGGGTGCGGCAACACACTGTACCAGTGCCTGCTCCCCAACTTGACTTGTACATTCTCGAGAATTTTGTTATGGGGCAGATAAATTTTGTGTAAGGACTGCAATGGACTCTTCTTTATTAAGGCTTTGTAACTTGTTGAATTTGAATCGATCATTTAGTTTAACTTTGATTTGCATTTTGTTTTATGTTTACCATCATGCCATAAAGGTTTCTCATGGATTCTGTCACTATGTCACCTGTTTGCAGGGCCGTCACTTGCAGAAGTCACACAACGTCAGTCACGTAACAATCCAGTGGCATCAAAAATAAAGTGTCCAAGATTGTGGATCGTTCACCTGGGTACCACACTTCTGTATGCTGCAGCCTTTACAGACTCTCTCTCATTTTTGTTTTAGAATTACTGATTTTTTTAACAATTATTAATATTTTTAATGTTAACATGTGGCCTCTGGCTTGTTGCAATACATCTTTGAATGGATTTATCAATTAAATTGAAGAGATGCTGCTGTCATTGCAGACCCAAACATCTCAACTGCCTTTCATCACAGGGTGAGTGTAGAGGATCTGATGGAGACCTACAGCTATAACATCTAACAATGTAAGAGACTAAGAAGAGGAGACTTTGGTTTTAGAAGGTCTGAATTTTAAAGGACAGGTTCCTTTCACCTTTATGGATATTTATTTGAATTATTTTTAAACTCAATGAGCACTTCATTTTAATTGGATCATTTATTTATTGAAGATTGTTGGAGCACCACACTATTAATTTGAACACTGTTTGGTTTTTTTTTTGACTGTTGGATGTTAAAGAAAAGAAAGAAAAAGAAAAGCATCTACTCCTTACTATGCATGTGTCCGGAGAGAGGATCAAGAGGCGCCCCAAAGGCAGCAGGGCTTGTGGAGCCAACCACACCAGCACAGGTCACAATGCCTTTTTAATAGGAGCTGCTGTGAAATTTTAATTTCTACTTGGGGCACAAAAAAGTTTCCTTTATTTATTTATCATAGAGTGCCTTTCACATCTATCTATTATAAAAAAAAGAGCAGGACAACACCATAAAATTATAAGCAAAGATTAAAAAAAAAAAATAGTGTGTAAAATGCAAAGAAATGAGTCGTCTGGACTGTTGTCTCAGATTGATTGCTCAAGATGGCAGCTGCTCTGAATTTAAGTCATTCTGGGCAGTAGAGGCAGGTCCGGATGGAATGGAGTCAATCATCTTTTAAGGGGAAGAAGAGAGTTCATTAAAACACAGCGCCACCTCCTGTGCTGGTGGAGAGCCGCTGTCACCCAAGCTGCTTAACCATGTGCACTCGCATGACATTATCATACTGCACCCTTCCTATCTATATAATCCTGCCTACTACTCTAAAATATCTATCTATCTATCTATCTATCTATCTATCTATCTATCTATCTATCTATCTATCTATCTATCTATCTATCTATCTATCTATCTATCTATCTATCTATCTATCTATCTATCTATCTAGTTTTAAAACTATTCACCTATAGTTTGTTAAGGAATTCCACCATTTTCAAATTTCTGGCCTTATCATTGTCATTGGCATTTCAGGTCTGCTTTTGGGTAAACTGAGAACAGTTAATGGAGCTAATTGGTAGAAAAGATATCAGGACGTTGCTAAGAGTCCAAAAACATGAGATCATCAACACAAGACATAAATCACAAAGCAAGGTCAAAATTTTAAAAGTTAAAGTCATTACCAGGAGAACACAGAATGGATGAGGACTTCTTACCACATAGGCACGTGAGAATTTATCTGTGAATTCGGGTAACAAACTGCCGCATCACGTGACCTTTTAACCCGACAGAAATGAGGAAGACAAAATAGCAACCCACAGTAAACAAAATGGCAGCAGAAATAGTTCCAAATAAAATGACAAAATTTTAAAATGAACAGTTTTCACTTTTGTTTTCACTTTCATGTCATTCATGGGTTTTGAGGGTTGCTTGATGAAGAAAGAAAAAATGATTTGAAATACTTTAAGTACAAAGGTGCAGCATCACAAAATGTGTAGGGGTCTGAAGGCCCTATTTTAATTCAGCTCTCTACTCCCATTTTTTCTTTATATATATATATATATATATATATATTGTGAGAAAGGCGCTATATTGTGCCCGACCCGGCACAGACTGACACAGAGGCACGTGTGAAAACACAAGACTTTTATTTTTTCTTCAGCTGGAGGGCACATCTTCCCCGTGAACCCTCCAGCCACAAGAAAGTCCCAAAGCACTTTACTCAACAACACAATCCTTTTAGGCAACCTCTTCCTCTTCCTCCCGATTCTGGCCCCGAGTGGTGGTTGCCAGACATTTTTATAGCCCACCCGGAAGTGCTCCAGGTGCTTGATCACCTGCTTCTCATTGCATTGCACTTCCGGGCGGGGCTGTAGAGTTGCCTCGGCCGGCTCAGGGACCCATGCGGCGCCCCCTGGCGGCCACCCCAGATCCCAACAGGGCTGTGGAGAACTCCATCTCCCATGGAGCCCTGCGGGAAACTGAGGCACCACCATCAGCCAGGGAGGCTGCCACCAAGCGTCCCGGGGGAGGTATTGAGCAGTCCATGATTGCTCCCCCGTAATATGTGTAGAAGGGGCGTCCTGGCCGGGCATGGGACCCAGCCGCCCACCACAATATATATATAGATATATATATATATACGTATATATATATATATATATATATATATATATATATATATATATATATATATATATATATATATACGTATATATATATATATATATATATATATATATATATATTGGCCTCCAGTTTCCTCCCACAGTCCAAAGACATGCAGGTTAGGTGGATTGGCGATTCTAAATTGGCCCAAGTGTGTGCTTGGTGTGTGGGTGTGTTTGTGTGTGTCCTGCATTGGGTTGGCACCCTGCCCGGGACTGGTTCCTGCCTTGTGCCCTGTGTTGGCTGGGATTGGCTCCAGCAGACCCCTATGACCCTGTGTTCAGATTCAGCGGGTTGGAAAATGGATGGATGGATGGATGTTGTTTCACACATGCGCATGGGAGGTAGCTAATTGGTCTGAATGAGAATAATTCCATACCAGACCAGGGGGTGGCAAAGTGCACTGACTCTTTCTCTCGCTTCTCTGTAAACCAGTGACAGGAAATTCCGTCTGGCCCCGATGGCGCCACTTCCAGCCCCTATGCTGACTCCACTTCCTGTTCCGGCCCCTATGATGATGCCACTTCCCCAATTGGCCCTTAAAGCCGCCATCTTTGTGAAAGAGAGGCAGTTCTGTCTCCGGAACTCGAATCTGTATACACTGTGCCTGATTTAAAATTTACGTAGCACCCCGGAAACAATCTATACGGGTGGCTGCCCCAAACCTTTCTGATGTCTCCATTGTGACAATACATATTTTACAGTTGGGGTAGCGACATGTTTATTGACCTGTTTGTGGGGAACCAAACCAGCCGCCACGTTGCCCACTTAACCATTAGGTCGCACTGCTTTAGAATGAAGAGGAATCACTCCAAAGAAATAAGAAGCAGAGCCCAGAAGTGAAATGGAAGGCCATAAACAGAAAATTCAGGAGATTCGTAGTTAGCAGCCAGGTCGTCAATGCCTAATTTTAAAGGGAGCAGAAAGATCTCCACGGCATATCTCCACAGTATCCGCAGGTCTACAGCAAGTAATACAAATGTGTACTGTGATTAGATTTCGGCACATTACACAAGAAGTGTGGATTTGTCGTCTTCCTCGCAGCAGATAAGCTAATTTAGATAGCAATTAGGTGCTTAGTTGATTTCCTCCTTCAGGTATTTATAAAGGAAGCTCTCAATAATATCCCATAAGTAATGAAAGATAAACAAACCTTAATCAAGGAATTAATTAAAAATAAAAAAAATGTACAGCATTAAATGAACTGGAATCACTCCGAGTAAACAAATCATTGGATGCTGGATGGAATCCATCTGGGATCTCCGAGTGGGAGCATTGAACAGGTGATCATAAGTGAGCTGCACCTTCCATAAAAAAACACTGAAGAGCAAGGAATATTCCGAATTGGGACGACACTGACATCGGAATTAAAATTAGGAAAACACACAAATGAAAGAGGGCGGAATAAGGAGGAAAAGAATCAAAGAATGACGAGTGGAGTGCAGCACTTCTGACCAAAATCCATGGTAAGAACGGTCTACTGATTTTGTCTGTGTTATATGATTGGAGTTGCTTTTGGGGGATTTTCTCAAGCTTTAAGGATACGTGGCACCAGTTCGGTGTCATTTCTGGGGGTTTTATATTCAAGAAATTATTTTTCTTAACTGGAGTCTTTATTTAACATATTTTCACATGACGTTTTGTTTCCGACGATAGGCGTCATTTGGTTTCCAATGTAATGATGCCGGTCCTGGGAACTAGGGGCGTGGTCTTAGGGTCATGACATCGGGGGATTGAATTGATGAAGGGTTTAATGTCCTTGGCTCAGAATTCTGTGCTAAAATGGTTAAGCCCGAGTGTCTCTCAGGTTAAGCTGCTATGAACCAACATATGGGCTTTAAGACCAAATAACACTCGGTAGAATATTGTACTGCCATCTAGTGGATGAAATAACAGTGTGCTGCAAAAAAGAAATCATGAATATTTCTATGGATTCTGTCAACTCATCACTATCCATGAATCGCGTTACAGCAACATTTATGCTGTCTTGACAGAGGAGCAAAAAATGAAGCGTCTCGAAAGTCACACAACACTTGTTAGATCAGCGATAGATACCCAAAGAGCACTAAATGCAAAGATATCCACCCTGCGACGGTTAAGGTTAGGGTTAGGGTGGATATCATTTTCATTTTAAAAACGCAGTTCTTAACGGAGAACACATCAGTGTGGATGTGGCTACGTGGCATTCCTTCCCGAATGAAGTACACAACATACTGTATATCCAGCCATCCATTATCCAACCCGATATAGCCCTAACTACAGGGTCACGGGGGTCAGCTGGAGCCAATCCCAGCCAACACAGGGCGCAAGGCAGGGAACAAACCCCGGGCAGGGCGCCAGCCCACCACAGCATGCCGTATATACTCGTGGATAAGTTCTCGTATCATAATCGTAATTGTATAATTTCCTGTATTTTATAATGCTGGTCGTATAAGTCGAATGTGGAAAACTCCCGCTATTGGTCCAAGAGATTACGATATGCTAACGCCCACCTGAGAGAAGAACCACGGAGCACACGGCCTTTTGTTTTCTATGTGGGTGTGGCAATGCGCTGTATCAAGGCCTGATCCTAACCTCTCTCTCTCTCTCTCCATTGTGCCTACGTGACCACATGGTGACACCCGAACTATTCTGAAGTGACGTTTGCACAGTTTCGTGTTTTTTGTATCTCACACCCTCATACACTTTTATCGTAATGACATCCCTGATCTATGATGGAGTGTTCAGTCAGAAGGAAATATGAAGCTGGTTTTAAATGAAAAGTCGATGAAATGGAGAAAGTAACTGGCAACCGTGCTGCTGCAACAAAATTCAATGTGTCTGAGAAACTGATGTGAGATTGGAGGAGGCAAGAAGATGTGAAAAAAATGTTAAGTGTCACATTTTAGAGCGGTCGTATAAGTCGGAGTCTGATTTTATGATTGATTTTTTGGGCTTCAAGACCCGACTTATACGTGAGTGTATATGGTAACTTGTTTAAAGGGTTCATTGGAAGGAGCCTTTAGAGAGGGCAGCAGGCACTGCTGGGCAAAATCCAGTAGTTGTATAAATCGGCATAACTGCAGCTAGGAGTCATCGTTATGACTTGAGTCTGCTAGTATTTATAGCGCCTTGACGTCCATCTGAACGACTCACGGGAGAAACGGGAGTGCACGGTATTCTCGTTTATCCCATAGAGGTGAAAGTGAGGGTAACTTGGAAAACTGGATGCTGGTTTGGAGATCCTTTTGAGTTCTTGAACAACAATGGAAGACTTGAGTTCTGGTTGTTTCTTTTGTTTTTCTTCTGTTTTTTATTTCTTTTATAATTGTTAACTCGTTCCCTGCAGAAATTTGATTTAATAGACTTGGCTGATTCCGTGCACAGTTCTTTAATTTTGATATTTTGAACTCACTTTTTAAAGAAACAACTGTGTCTTCCTTTCACACCCTGGTCTATCGTCGATCATAAACTTACAAGATGGCCCACAGTAAGACTGGAGCAAAGGATGTGGTATCAATTCATGCGTTTATTTGTAGTAGGATCGACTACTGCAATGCGGTGATCACTGTTCATTATTCAGCCTGCAGTTAATCCAAAATGCTGCTGCAAGAGTTATTACAAGAACAAGAAAACACGAACACATAACTGCAGTTCTTAAATCCTTACATTGGTTCCCAGTTAAGTTTAGGGCAGATTTCAAGATCAGATAAAGTCTTAAATGGCTGTGGTCCGCTTACTTGTCTGAACTTATTATAACTTACAAACCAGAGCACACATTAAGATCTCAAGATGCCGGTCTTTTTAGGATTCCAAGGATTAATAAAAGAACAGTGGAGGGTCAAGCTTTTAGTTACAGGGCCCCTAAACTGTGGAGTGGTCTGCCTGCTACTATAAGAGATGCCCCTTCAGTCTCAGCCTTCAGAGCCCAGCTGAGGACTCACGACTTCAGTTTAGGACACCCTGACTAGAGCTGCTGATTAACTGTGCAGACTGCATCTCTGTGGTTAGTCATTAGCACTAAAACATAAGTAACATGAGAGTTAGAATTGGATACTAACCCTCACCTATTCTGTTTCTCTTCTCGGTACTCAAATGTGGCACTTGGTGCCACTGCCCACCTGCCAAGTTGTTCTGCCTGCCTAAGGTAAAGTCATCCCTGATGGAGGATTGCAGGAATGATGGGACAGAGGGGTCCTTTCATTGGATTGGCTGGCCCAGCACTGTTTCACCCATGGGATGGCCAACAGGGGGAGGCAGCTTGATGGCTGAGGCAAACCTTTCTGAAAAATATATCTTTACTTCATCATTATAGGTTCATGAGTGTGGAGCGATGAACAAAAATGTAAAAATTATCAAAAGTGTGCAGACATTAAAGGGATCAGTTTACTTTCTTTATCCACTGTATACATCTTGCCACATGAAAAAAATGTGAGATTTTCTTTTGGACGTCTTGAGATCATTGGCACTTAGTCAAGCTAGGCCTCCATGTGTGAGTGCAGCATTCCTGTAATCTCCATATTTCGATATTAAATTCATTGGGAATACGGGATATGTGGACATCGAGAAATGGAGGGCTGAACAACTTTCTGCACAGTTTTGTTTTTCAGTCCAAGAGGCCTTAATCTTGTTTTGTGTACATAAAATAATCAATAAATACTCCTCACCAAAAATGTCACTGAATTGATTTTTTGCCTGCTGGTAGGAAACTCACTTTTGACAAGCAGAAAATACGTCTCATGTTTCTTATTACTGCAGAAAATGACCGAGTGCGCTGAAGAAAGTTTCTCTGTGTTAAGTTTACGCCAGGGGTCCGTACCTGCCTTATAGTCTCCCCTGCAGACTTCTCTCAGCTGTGTGATGTTGGAGGGGAGTCTTACAAATCCACCCAAAGACCCCCCCATCATCACCCCCATCCTAACCTCTCAATGGAATTCAGATCTGGGCTTTGACTTGGCGACTCCAGCACCCTCCATTTCTTTCTTTTCAGCCATTCCTTGGTGAATTCACAGCTATGTGTTGGCTCCTTGTTGTCTTGCGAGGTTTACTTTCACTTGAGCTTCTATCTTCAGACACAGGGGGTCTCACATTGTCCCCCAGTACCCCTCTGGTGCAGTGAAGAATTCCTAGCGGACTCTGTGATGGTGAGCTGATGGATTCTATGTCAGAACATTTTCACCATCGTGCTTTACAGTTGCCACCATCGGCTTCTTCTGGTCCAACGCTGTCTTTGGTTTTCACCAAGCTTGTCTTCTGGTACTGTGGCCAGATAACTCAGCCTTTGACTTGTCTGCTCCGGAAGTCCTGCTTTTTGCCTCCATGTTCATGGGCAAACCTCAGTCTTGCCTTGATGTTCTTTTTGCTTCCTCCTGGTTCACCTCCCATGAAGATCTCATTTGTGTGAGCAGACTCTGGCACTTCAACAGTGGACCTACCTGGAGATCCTGGGGTCAAACCGCGGGCTTCTTAGTGTCTTCTAACAGCTCCCCATGTTCTTCTCTCTGCTGGCCTGTTTAAAATCTGCTTTTCTTGTAGATGATCTCGCAGGCAATGGAATGGCAGAGTTACAATTGTTTGGAGATCTTTAGAAATCCCATCCCAGACTCCTCCTTCCTGAAGGCTTCAGTGAACTCTTTGGATCTCGGCCTGGTGATAACACACACACACTTGAACAACGAATGACACTCCTGAGCTTTACATAAGACAGCGAGAGAGACAGACACTAAGGAAGAGCTCAGGTCAGGAGCACCAGATTCTAATTGGAGGTACTGGAGTCATTATCAGAGTGTGCGAGAGAGTGAGAGAAAGAGAGAGAGAGAGAGACAGAGAGTGAGAGTAAAAGTGAGAGAAAGAGAGAGAGACGGAGAGAGAGAGAGTGAGAGTAAAAGTGAGAGAGAAAGAATGAGAAAAAGAGAGACAGAGAAAGAGAGGGAGCAATTGAGAGAGTGAGTGAGAGTGACTGAGAGAGAGAGAGAGAGAGTGAGAGTGAGAGATAGAGAGAATGAGAAAAAGAGAGAGAGAGAACAGAAGTGAGAGAGAGAGTGGAGAAAGAGAGAACAGAAGAGTGAGAGATAGAGAGAGAGTAAAATTGAGAGAGAAAGAATGAGAAAAAGAGAGAGAGAGAGACAGAGAAAGAGAAAGAGCGATTGAGAGAGTGAGAGAGAACAAAAGTGAGAGAGAGAAAGAGAAAGTGAGAGAAAGAAAGAGCAAAAGTGAGAGGGAGAGTGGAGAAAGAGAGAACGGAAGAGTGAGAGATAGAGAGAGAGTAAAAGTGAGAGAGAAAGAGATGGAGCGATTGAGAACGTGAGAGTGGGTGAGTGAGTGAGAGAGAGAGAAACAAAGTGAGAGAGAGAAAGAGAGAACGTGAGAGTGAGAGAAAAAGAGAGAGAGACAGAGAAAGAGAAGGAGCGATTGAGAGAGTGAGTGAGAGTGAGAGAGAATTTGAATTTGAATTTTGAATCCAACTTTATTAATCGATACTCAACAAATCATTTACAATATCGTAAGTAAAGCAACCCCCCAAAAAACAATACTTAATTCATATGTCAAATAGAAAAATCAACTCATTATCTTCAAGTTTACAAATTGCCTCATGAACACACCATTTTTTCCTCAAAAGAATTCACATTTACAGTCATTCTGTAGAATTTATATACCAAATACACCCAAGTGTATTTGGTATATACAAGTCCATGAAGTATTGTCATCACGTCACGCTGTGTATTTGACTTCACTTTCTCTTTTCTGGATTTATAAATGGCCAGCTTGGCCTCTCCAATGACGATTTTACCTATCTGACAATTCATCCTGATTATCCATCCATCCATCCATTTTCCAACATGCTGAATCCGAACACAGGGTCACAGGGGTCTACTGGAGCCAATCCCAGCCAACACAGGGCACAAGGCAGGAAACAATCCCGGGCAGGGTGCCAACCCACCGCAGGACCATCCTGATTATTCTTATTTCTATTAATTCCATAAAAAATACACAATCATTAAAAGGCAAGAGAGAGAGAGAGAGAGAGAGAAAGAGAGAGGGGGAGAGTGTGAGAGAGAGTGAGAACAAACAGTTGTGAGAGTGTGAATGAGGGAGAGAGAGAAAGAGAGAGGAAGAACAGTTGAGAATGAGAAAGACAGAGTGAACAAGAGTTAGAGAGAATGAGAGAACGAGTAAGAGAGTGATAGATAGAGAAAGGGACTGCATAAGTGAGAGCAGGCAAGAGTAAAAAAGACAGCGAGAGAGAGAGAGAGAGAGAGGGTGACAGTGACTGAGTGAGTGAGGTTATGGAGGCACAACAGAAGGTCAGTGAACCTCTCCCTGGTCTGCAGGTGGAGCCAGAGCTATCCCACTTGACCTTGTGATCCAGTTTTAGAAGAGAGTGAGAGCGAGACAAACAAACTCACATTGGCACTGGGTGAGCACCTGTACAAAACAGGAATGCATAGGTGGAGGCCACTAGGGGGCAATATTGGTCCTGAACTTACTGTCTCAAAGGTATTGGAGGGAAAGAGTTCATAGAGGACTAACAGGAGTCCAGTGCAACCCCTCTGGGCTGTCAGATGGCAACCACTTGAACTGTAGAAAAGGTTCTGATGGCACACATAGGGCAAGAGATAGCAAAAATGTTTATTACCTGTCTTTAACAGGTAATGTGGCCAATGATGGAATAGAATAGAATAGAGGGTGTCACGTTGGTGCAGTGGTGGTTCTGCTGTCTCACTGAAACCCAGTCCTGGATAAGTGGATTTGTAGTATGGTTACATGAATATAATATAATATAATATAATATAATATAATATAATATAATATAATATAATATAATATAATAGCCGTGCTGTCTAAGATAAGTTGAAATGTTAGTAATCAATGTAAACCTCAGCATTAATGATTGCACTGCACCATGCAATGTATATGTCTCTGTTATATGTTATTTGGTTTGGGAATCGTAAAAGCAGTGTTAATGTTTGTGTTGTGCCATCTGTTGAAATGGCAAATGCAATACATTTTTTCTACAAATTATTTGTGATGCACCACCTGTTGGAATGACAAAGACATAGCAATCAGACATGCACACAGAGAGACACGCAGGTACTTAATCTTTAATTATATTATATTATCCATCCATCCATTATCCAACCCGCTATATCCTAACTACAGGGTTATGGGGGTCTGCTGGAGCCAATCACAGCCAACACAGGGCACAAGGCAGGAACCAATCCCGGGCAGGGTGCCAACCCACCGCAGGACACACACAAACACACCCACACACCAAGCAAACACTAGGGCCAATTTAGAATCACCAATCCACCTAACCTGCATGTCTTTGGACTGTGGGAGGAAACAGGAGCGCCCAGAGGAAACCCACGCAGACACGGGGAGAACATGCAAACTCCACGCAGGGAGGACCCGGGAATCGAACCCAGGTCCCCAGATCTCCCAACTGCGAGGCAGCAGTGCTACAATGCAATACATTTTTTCTACAAATTATTTGTGATGCACCACCTGTTGGAATGACAAAGACATAGCAATCAGACATGCACACAGAGAGACACGCAGGTACTTAGTCTTTAATTATATTATATTATATTATCCATCCATTATCTAACCCGCTATATCCTAACTACACGGTTATGGGGCTCTGCTGGAGCCAATTCCAGCCAACACAGGGCGCAAGGCAGGAAACAAACCCCAGGCATGGCGCCAGCTATTATATTATATTATCCATCCATCCATCCATTTTCCAACCCGCTGAATCCAAACACAGGGTCACGGGGGTCTGCTGGAGCCAATCCCAGCCAACACAGGGCACAAGGCAGGAACCAATCCAGGGCAGGGTGCCAACCCACCTATATTATATTATATTATATTATATTATATTATATTATATTATATTATATTATATTATATTATATTATATTATATTATATTATATTATATTATATTGTGACATAGTGGTTAACGGTGCTGAGTTCTTGGCCCAAATGCTTTCTATGAGGAGTTCTCGCTGGCTGGGAGGCTCTAACTACCAAGGCACTATAAAAGGAGTACATCTCAAGAGTTGTGCCCTCCTTCTGCACTTCTAATGATTTCATTACAAACACTGGGCTGCTTTACTTCACATTCATTTGGAAAATCGTTGCATACCAACACTTAAAACAAATGGCCCCTTTATAGTTGGATAAGGAACTCCAAGTTGAACTGCCTTTGTGGGACACACATTTTAAAGCAATAAAAGTTAAAGAAACTTGCAGGACATGTTAAGTGACAGAATATTCTGGAAGGCAGTTTTTTTTTTCTTTCTTCATAATTGTGTCTGAAACATTTAAAGAGCCAGCGGGAGAGAGGAGGACGTTTTTAGACTCATGGTTTGCCCCAGCATACAGCTGGTCAGCTCAGCCGTGGGACATTTCAAAGTTTACAATGCCAGACTTTCGAAATTATTTGGAATATAAACTACAATGTAATCATACAACTGGGATAGATCATGGATAATAAAGCTGACCAATAAATGTAAAAAATGCAGTTTATTGTTCTTTTGTAATGTGGCTTGCTTTTATCAAGTATATTACTCGTATTCTGATTTTTAATATAATTTAAAAGTAACTGTACCCGTTCAATTAAAAAAAATCCTAAGTTTAACAAGAAATTCACGTTTCTGTAAACATTTGACATTAATGTTGTAACGGAGGAAGGTCCAGGAAAACTTGGCACCTGACAAAATCTGCCAACTGCTCTGTCCAGTGCGGAGATATGCCGTTTTCTGAAGGCGCCCTTTGAACACACATTACGATAAAACGCTAAAAGTTAAAGCGCTTTTAAAGAAAATAACAAGAAAGTCTTCGTGTATATGCTAAAATGCAAACAATGTAAAGCTCGCTAAGACGAGCAGAAATCCAACTGCCTTTTGTGTCTGCGGCGACCGAGCTCAGCGACGAAGCGGGGCATCAGCGCTCCAAGACACGAGCGGGCACGCGGGTGCGAGCACGAGCACGGGAACACGCCTGGGTCGGGGAGGGAGGGAGAGAGAGAGAGAGAGACAGAGAGAGACAGAGAGAGAGAGAGAGAGAGAGAGAATCGAAATAAGATAAAAGAGTGAAAACACATCGGAAAAAAGAGCGTCGCTAACAAACCATCTGAATGACAACAGTCAGAACGAGAAGAGACAGACACGGGATGTCCCTTTAAGGTAGAGGAAGCCATTAAAATCAACCTACATAGATAAGACGGTGTGTCTGTAGATACTGTGCTAACTACAAGTCGCCTTCAGTAAACTTGTTCAAAGCAAAATTAATAATTAAACAGTGAACAAATTACGTGATTGCTAAAACACAGATAGATAGATAGATAGATAGATAGATAGATAGATAGATAGATAGATAGATAGATAGATACACTGTATAAAGATAGATAAACTACAGTATATAAAGGAGAGATATGAAAGGCACTATAATATAGATAAATGAAGTACATATGAAAGGAGCTATATTTTAATTAGCTAGATAGATATGAAAGACATTATATTTTTAGTTAAATAGACAGACATGAAAGGCTCTATGTGACATATAGAAAAAACATAAAATACATAGTTTAATAAGAAAGACACTGTATTTCAATTAAATATATAGATATGTACTTTATGGTAGATAGGTGAAGCATAGTATATTTTTAGTTAAAACATATGAAAGACACTATGTAATAGGTTGAAAAACTATATAATAAATAGATAAATATGAAAAATACTATATTTTATTTAGATAGCTATAAAAGGCAGACGTACTTTTTATACTGTATTTTTAGGTAAATAGACAGATATCAAGGGCACCATATTGCTTAAAAAATATAGCACAGATTAATATGGAAGACACTATACTTTAATTAAATAGAGTAGATAAATATATAAAGGTACAATAGACAGATATAGATATAATAATAATAATAATAATAATAATAATAATAATAATAATAATAATAATAATAATATATTAAAGACACTATATTTTACTTGAATAGATAAATATGAAAAGCAATAAGCTTTTAGTTAAATAAACAGATATGAACAGTAGTATATGAAAGAGTATATAACAGATAAATAAACTTGTATGAAAGACACTATGTGTGAAATTAATGGTAGAATATGATGGATATTTTGAAAGAACAAGACAAATACAAAATGTCAATATATTTATTTAGCATACAATCAATATACTTGTATATTATGAAAAACTGCATTCCTATCAGTACAAATATTAATATTATATATACATATACATAAATACATAATGTATACATATGTAAAGGGTCAGCGTATACTTATATTTTTGTATTTATAAACTTTACCTCCTATCTTCAAATACATTTGATAAGCCACAGATATTATCCCCACATATATTATTAAATATAAAATTCAGGACTTCCTCATCGCTACTCCAGTACAGAGATCGATCTGAAAGGCACTATATGATAGATAGATAGATAGATAGATAGATAGAAGTAAAAGGCACTATATTTTTAATTAAACAGACCGATGTGAAAGGTACTATAAGATTTATTAATATCAAAGATAGTTTATTATAGTTAAAAAAATAAGAAAGGAATTATATTTCAGTTAAACAGATGGACATGAAAGGCACTATATGACAGACAGACAGACAGAAGAAAACAATACAATAAATAAACAGATTAATATGAAAGACGCTCTTTTTTAGTTAGACAGTGAGAACAGCACTATGCACTAGACAGACAGACAGATGGACAGATATGAGAGGCACTATATACCAGACAGACTGACTGATAGATTTCTCCCCCCAGCCTTTTCTCCTACAGTTTTGGTCAAATTGATTTGATTTTCAGATGGACGCCTACACCTGCTGCTTCTTCACTAATTCAAATGTAATCCCAGCCAAATGAGCTGAATGTGTGTAAGGAGGTCTTTCAGGACCCTCTGACTTCATACCTTATAATAAAAGTGCCCATTTTGGTCCTGCAGTGGTCCTCTGTGCCAGCGCTCTAATGCTCCGTCTCTCGTCTGCATTGTGTGTTTGCTCCTCTGTTCATAAGGCGTGTGATGGCCTGTTGGCGTTGTGTTTAATTTCTAGGATGGTCCACAAAGCCCACACAGCTCGAGATGATCATGTCTGAGAATGTCCAGCGTATCTCAGGAATACAGAAGTAAAGACTCGGAGGTGCTGATCTTCATCCTAAAACAGTCCAGCAGTTCTTTATTAGGTGGACTGTAAAAAGGTCCGATATTTTCTGCACTGTTCAAATGATACGATCTTTCGGTTAATTCTTAGAGAAATACAGAAATAGCCAAAATCAGATTTTTAATACAAACCAGGATGTTCAACAATTCTAAATAAATGAATCAGATGTAAAAAAAAAAAAAATAATAAAAATAATAATATAATAAAACACCGTAAGATGAAGACATTTGTAAATCCGAATTTATATGAAGACAAAGAGCATATTCTGTAAGAGCTCTGCTTGGTACACAAGTCCAGAAGAAGACATGAAGACCCCATGAAGACATCGTGAGATGCCATCATTAGCATCAAACTACAGTAGAGAAGCAGCAACATGCAGGACAGCAAATTGGGGGGTCATCACGTGGCACACGTAAATCAAACGACTGGCACCGAACGGCCCGTTATAAACGAAAAAGAAAAAAGATCATCGCCCACCGTGGCCATCAGACTTGGCTCGCCGTCCCCAGACTGTAGAGACTCCAAGGTTAGATCCTCACTGCTGTTATGATTTTCAGCTGAATTGTCGCAGCTCCTTCTCCGATGTCTGCCATGGCACCAACAGTCCCAGCGTATGTTAAGAGTGCTGAGCTCCACCATGAAAGGCTGTGAAGGACTTTATTAAAGACATGAGGGGTGAAGTCTTGTTAGAGGAGCACAAACAGCAGACAAATGTTTATAGCTTGACATGCGAGACACAAGTGTAGGGCAGCACAATAATAAATAAACACACGCCGAGATGGAAGAACATTTCATAAGAAACAAATCTTGGCCTTTATGTTCTCCTCTCCAGGGCAAAGGAGACTCTTTAGCGATGCTTGGTGGGTTTTTTTTTTAAACATTTTTGTCTGATGACACCACAAAGACCCCAAACTGAACTCAAATGACCCCTCGGCAGCCATCACTGCATTGTCCCTCATCTGAACTCTGACAAAACTGAGATCCCAATAATCGACCCGCAACACAAGACAGTCCCCCTGGGGGGTTTAGGGCCCAAATGTTCAAATCGTGTCCAGGAACTTTGACTCGAATGTGAATTGTGAACCTCATGTGACCAAAGTGGCGCAGACATGTTGTTACCAATTAAGAAATATCACTAAGGTCAGGGCTTCATTATCGTGTGACGACACAGAAAGGATTATCACATGTCTGCTATGCTGAACAGCGCTGCTCTTGCTGGGCTCCAAGTGGTGCAGAACGCTGCAGGGAGACCTCCTCCTATACTGGGGGGGTCTAAACGTCACATTTCTCCAGTTTCAGCATCGCCTCACTGGCTGCCAGTTCATTATAGAAGTCATTTTTACAACATCATTGGTCACTTTTAAGGCTCTGCATGGCTCTGCTCCCAATCACGTTACAGAGTTGGTGACATCACAACAAACTGTGAGACCTTTATGGTCGTCAGACCAAAACCTGCTTGCTGTTCCAAAGTGATAAAGCGTCTTTTCTGTGATGGCCCCCGGACGTCAGCATTACATCAGTCGATTCGGTGGCAACCTTTAGGTCTCATTTAAAAAATATATTTTTAATTGCTTCACGCGGCCAGGCTTCTTCATTTGGATCTCGTTACTGGATGACTTCTTAGCTACTTTGACGATTTTTGTTTGTGATTTTATTATTTTTAGTCACTTTTTAGCCTGCTTTTGTCATTTAATTTTATTTGAAGGTATTTCTGTTGCTGGAGTTTTTTTTCTGATATCGTGATTATTATTTTTCATTTTATTATAGGTTTTTTTTTATCTTTTACTAGGGGGCTCTGCCCCCTGCTCACTTCGCTCGCCCACCCTCAGGTTTGGTTAACTGGATATACAATTTAAAGAGACTGTTATTTTCATGGGAATTGTTACATATTCATTATTTTCACTTTTACTTTAAAACTTCAGTTAAAACAATAATTGGAATTACCTTTTCTTCGTTCTTCGTTCTTTATTTTCGTCTTATACGATTTCTCGTATTAGAAATTTGTTAGCTTTCGCATACCCCTTGGGGTTAGAGCGCAGGGTCAGCCATTGTACAGCGCCCCTGGGGCAATTACAGGTTAAGGGTCTTGCCCAAGGGCCCAGCAGAGTAGGATCTCTTTTGGCAGTGACGGGGATTCGAACCGGCAACCTTCTGGATACCAGAAGATCGCATTGAATTTTGATTCCGTGTTTGGAGTTTCATCGTGACAACACGACGTATAATTACCCACGAGTGAATTTCGGTTCTTTCTCTCTAATAAATAAACCGACTTTTTCAATTGTTTGTCCCTGTGATTTGTTGATTGTCATAGCAAAAGCTATTCTAACGGGAAACTGTAAACGTTTAAATGCAAATGGCAAATCAAGATCTCCTTTGGTGTCTCATGTTATCCCTGAAGATGGACTACATTACCTTTCTTGTCGTCTGTTAAAATTGTACATGTTAGAATTGTTTGACCAATTTTTAATACAACTAATCTTGTTCCATTGCTTAGTGAATCACTCAGACATAAATTCCACAATAACATTACAATACGTCCTTCTTTACAGAGTAATTTTTCAGAGCTTAAACATTTTCTGGGTCTTTACTTTCTCATATACAAAGAATAGGGAAAGCATTGTAATTGTCTGAAGATTCGATGTCGAGATTTTGATGAATCTCGATGTTTTAGACCTCCCTGACTTTCTCGTAGTGAAGTATAGGGAAACTATTGGAATCGTCCAAAAATTCCATTTTGAGATTTTGACAAATCTTGACATTTTAGACCTCCCTGACTTTCTCATATGCAAAGTATGGGGAAACTATTGGAATCATCGAAATATTTGATGTCAAGATTTTGCCGAATCTCAATGTTTTAGACCTCCCTGACTTTCTCGTATATGAAGTAGATGAAAGGTATTGTAATCGTCCAAAGATTCGATGTCAAGATTTTGATGAATCTCAATGTTTTAGACCTCCCTGACTTTCTCGTATATGAAGTAGATGAAAGGTATTGTAATCGTCCAAAGATTAGATGTCAAGATTTTGATGAATCTCGATGTTTTAGACCTCCCTGACTTTCTTGTAGTGAAGTATTGGGAAACTATTGGAATCGTCCAAAAATTCCATTTTGAGATTTTGACAAATCTTGACATTTTAGACCTCCCTGACTTTCTCGTATGCAAAGTATGGGGAAACTATTGGAATCATCGAAATATTCGATGTTGAGATTTTGCCGAATCTCGATGTTTTAGACCTCCCTGACTTTCTCGTATATGAAGTATAGGGAAACTATTGGAGTCGTCCAAAAATTCCATTTTGAGATTTTGACAAATCTTGACATTTTAGACCTCCCTGACTTTCTCGTATGCAAAGTATATGGAAACTATTGCAATCATCGAAATATTCAATGTCGAGATTTTGCTGAATCTCTATGTTTTAGACCTCCCTGACTTTCATATATACGAAGTAGACGAAAAGTATTGTAATCATCCAAAGATTCGATGCCAAGATTTTGATGAATCTCGATGTTTTAGACCTCCCTGACTTTCTCGTATGCAAAGTATAGGGAAACTATTGTAATCATCCAAAGATTATATGTCGAGATTTTGCCGAATCTCAATGTTTTAGACCTCCCTGACATTCTCGTATATGAAGTAGACGAAAGGTATTGTAATCGTCCAAAGATTCGATGTCAAGATTTTGATGAATCTCGATGTTTTAGACCTCCCTGAGTTTCTCGTAGTGAAGTATAGGGAAACTATTGGAATCGTCCAAAAATTACATTTTCAGATTTTGACAAATCTTGACATTTTAGACCTCCCTGACTTTCCCGTATGCAAAGTATGGGGAAACTATTGGAATCATCGAAATATTTGATGTCAAGATTTTGCCGAATCTCTATGTTTTAGACCTCCCTGACTTTCTCGTATATGAAGTAGACGAAAAGTATTGTAATTGTCCAAAGATTCGATGTCAAAGATTTTGATGAATCTCAGTGTTTTAGACCTCCCTGACTTTCTCGTAATGAAGTATAGGGAAACTATTGGAGTCGTCCAAAAATTCCATTTTGAGATTTTCACCAATCTTGACATTTTAGACCTCCCTGACTTTCTCGTATGCAAAGTATATGGAAACTATTGGAATCATCAAAATATTCGATGTCAAGATTTTGCTGAATCTCTATGTTTTAGACCTCCCTGACTTTCATATATATGAAGTAGACGAAAAGTATTGTAATCATCCAAAGATTCGATGCCAAGATTTCGATGAATCTCGATGTTTTAGACCTCCTTGACTTTCTCGTAGTGAAGTACAGGGGAACTATTGGAATCGTCCAAAAAATTCTTTGTGAGATTTTGACGAATCTTGACATTTTAGACCTCCCTGACTTTCTCGTATGCAAAGTATAGGAAAACTACTGGAATCATTGAAATATTCGATGTTGAGATTTTGCGGAATCTCGAAGTTTTAGACCTCCCTGACTTTCTCGTATATGAAGTAGACGAAAGGTATTGTAATCGTCCAAAGATTCGATGTCAAGATTTTGATGAATCTCTATGTTTTAGACCTCCCTGACTTTCTCGTAGTGAAGTATAGGGGAACTATTGGAATCGTCCAAAAATTCCATTGTGAGATTTTGATGAATCTCAATGTTTTAGACCTCCCTGACTTTCTTGTATATGAAGTATACAAAAAGTACTGCAATCGTCCAAAGATTCGATGTCAGGACTTTGATGAATCTTGATGTTTTAGAATCTCCCTCACTTTCTCGTAATGAAGTATAGGGAAAGTATTGCAATCGTCCAATGATTCGATGTCGAGATTTTGATGAATCTCAACGTTTTCATCCTCCCTGAGTCCGAAAATACCATTTTTGGAATTTTGTCTGTGTGTGTGTGTGTGTGTAAACACGATAACTTGAGTACTCTATCACTTAGGTCGACCAAATTTTGCATACAGGTATTAGGTACAAAAACTTCTGGGCTATTCCTGTTAACCAGAAGTGGTACTTTACCTTTTATTCATGCACCTACAGATTCCGATTTATTCAATTTTACTTTTATAATAATTGTTCAATATATTATTAATCTGATTTGATTTGTTGTTTGATGGTTGTTTAATCTACATAATATAAAAATATATTCCTTGTCTTGTGGTATACTCCTCAAATATCCATCCTCATATCTGAGTATACGAGAAAGTGATGGGGAGACCACTCACAATTTTTTGTCTTGGTGCCGATTTGCAAATTTGCATACAGTTACGATATTTGCATAAGGAAACTCCCCCTTTTACCACACCGCATACATTTGCACAAAGGGGGGAAAAAAACCTAAATAGAGTCGGCTGACTTTGGTTATGGAAGCTGATTTATGGCAGGTTGTTTTTGATAATCCTGCCTTGTGCCCTGTGTTGGCTGGGATTGGCTCCAGCAGACCCCCGTGACCCTGTGTTCAGATTCAGCGGGTTGGAAAATGGATGGATGGATAGATGTTTTTGATAAACGGGCAAAGCCATAGGATGCCACACACCACAAAAGCGAACTTTACTTCTCCACCAGACGACGTGCCACATAACTTTACTAAACAGTCAATTCTTTTCAATGTGTAAAATTAAATTGCATAACATGTTTGTTATTGGTTGTTGTTATTTTATTGATGCAAATTGTGCACTGATGTTTGATTCTGACAATATGACAATATTTTTGATGGTTTAATGATTGGCTCATATATTACAGTGCATAGATTTCAGGTTATGGTTAAATGTTCACTTCTATTATAATGTGCTATAATAAAAAAGTAGTTATTAACTATAAAGTGATACCGTAGACCTAAAAATATTGTCACCTTATTTTTTTCGGTAAAATTCTGGCAACTACAGCTGCCAGTTTTTTGTTTTTTACCTTAATTTAAAGTTTTTTTTTTTAATAGTGTTGGCAGCACAGCTCAGCTTAACCGTTAAATGGCGGCCACATTTTTTTTTTTTTACAGTCAAACGGCACACCTCCAGCTTTCCGAACTAACCTACCGAGAGCGTCACGACCGCTCCAGCACAGGACACGGAATGGCAGGGGACTGCGGGGCGCACGAAGAGACGGCATCAGGACGCGCGTGTGCCGCTCCACCCGCCGGAATGCCGAGTGCAAGTCGTCAGCTCCTCAAATCAAACTTTGGACTTCACACGCCGCCTGCACGGACTCGTTCACACCTCACCGAATTCTGACCTTTCTAACTACTCGACTTCACATGGATGTTCAGACCCATTCAGGTTTGTCTGACTGACGGGAGTGCACTGCAGTGACTGCGCTCATCGACCTGAATGGCCGGTGCATGGACTTAGTCAACGCTCTGAGCCGCTTACAGGACACAAGCAGGGAGGTCGCCGTCACGCTGCGCTAAATCTGAAAAACACGCGCCGTCAGACCAAATTCAGGCAAATTCTGTTCCTTTGACTTGGCGTCATTTCGGTTATCTTTGCTGGTCACTTCTGACGAGTGACGCGTCCAAATGCTGACTGTCATTTAGCTGGGGAGTAAAATCAACTCTTTTTTAGAATAAACATAAAAATAATAAAAGTTAAAAAAAAAACTAATGATAAACAAGTTTACCCTTAAATTAACGCATCGAATCATTTATTTTAGAAACACTAGCAATTATTAATATTAGTGTTGGAATTATTTATACTAGAGAACTGCAAAGGACACAGTAAGGACAGAAGGTGCACCGTTAGAAATGTCACCAGAATACAAACTGGGATTAGCAAGCAAGTAGCTGCCCTAAAGCAGGAGACCCTCTGTGGCTGCAGGTTTTTGTTCCAACCAGCTTCTGTTTTCTGGGCTAATTAAGTGAATTGTTATTTCCCAGATTCCCTGCTTTCGGAACAATAGAGAAATTAGAAAACTAAGTTTGGTTAAAAAAAAAACAAATAAAATAAAATGTACTAAGCAGTTACATGGGAATAACGTATGTTTTCTTTTTAAGAACTTTTACATCTTGATTGTCATTCTGCTTTTCTACGTGTTGGAATTGTTTCATTAATGTGTTATTTACTAATTAGTGGGGTCTGACGCTAAAGTAGTTGCAGCCTTTCACGATTCATTGTTGTTTGCCTGGCTGTCCGCTCTGTTCGTTTTTAATTGTCATTATTAAAATACAACGAAGGGAGCAAACTGCACAGAGAAAGGCCAACATAGAATGAAAAGAGAGAATCCACAGCAAAAACAGAAATATTTCTTCTTATAAATGTAAAAATCTCGGAGCGCTGCTTTTCTGAATGTAGCATAACAGAATAGAAAAACAAAAGCAATAGCTAATTAAATGTGATCCGTGTTATCAGTTGTTGTCATTGATTTTGAGTTTGATTGGAACAAAAATCTGAAGCCACAGTGGACCCCCAGGACCGACTTTGAGAACCCCTGCCCTAAAGTAATTTCATGTAAAAAAAATTTATTTACTCCTCTTCTTATCCGAATGTATTTATTCAATAAAATTTTTAAAATGATGTACGTATTATAATAATCCATAAATAACTAAAAAATAAAATGCTATTTCAAAATACATTTTTAAAATAAACTTTTTATCAGAAAACACAACCCAGGGTCAGTAAATAAACAACGCGTTTAAAAGTCATTTTATTTTACATTCAAACTAACGGACTAATTTATTATTCATTGTTAAATGAAGCCACACAATACACACTTCAAGCGAAGTGAACTGGAGGAACGTAGGAGAAGTTTACTGGGAATTGTTTAGAAGAAACTTCATCAGAATACGAAGTGGAATCAGATGTCGGCAAAATTATAACTTGATTGGCTTTACTAATTTGAAGCGTGCACTTTACTCTCAAAAACGTTTTTGTTCTTCTTGATTAATGAGACTTCGCAGGGCTCTTATAAATATGTCCGCTGAGACCGATGTGAAGTGGCCTCAGTGCTGAGCAGAAGGCAATAACTGCAGAAACCGCTAAATCAAACTTTATTAGAAGGGAGTCGCGTCTAAAAGGTATTGGGGAACAGAAGTCAACTGTCTGCATATCGTATAAATAGACAAGCACACACACACATTATATATATATATATATATATATATATATATATATATATATATATATATATATATAAGAGAGACAGAGAGATAGATTTAAATAGAGACACAAGTACAAAATAAAGTGGCTTTCAATCAGGGTGTTTGTACTTCTCAGATGTTCCTTTAAGTCCACTGCGGGTCAAACAAAACTACGAGGAGCGCCCAGCAACGTCAGTCACGGAATTAATCAAACCGACTGAAAATATTCAAAGAGCAGAAGCCAACTGACCAGAAGACCCCATCAAGCTGATGTCATGGCAGAGCTCAACTACTAGTGACCGTGGACAGAGCGCGCTGCTTCTGACACAATCACGCAGAAACGTGCGGTGACGTGGGACTCGTTTTAGCGACAGTGCACCATCTAACTAGCTTTTTGTATATCGTGCCTTTTAGAAAATCTCCTTATACGTGTACTCTACTCGTCATATCTATCAGTCCGTTTATCAAATTGTGTATAGTGCCTTTCCTAAAGTCTGCTTTATATGTACAGTACTCTTCACGTTTATTTATTTGTATATAGTGTCTTTCATAATATAGTGCCTTTCATAACAATCATATGTGTACAGTACTCTTGATATCTATTACTATATAGTAACTTTAATAAAGTGCACTTATATGTGTATAGAACTTTTCATATCTATCAATTAGTATACACCTTTCATGAAATCCACATATGTGTATAGTACTCTTCTATTTCATTGAATGTAGAGCCTCTCAAAAAATCTACTTATATGTGCACAGCTCTCTTTATATCTATCTATCTGTATCTACTGCCTTTCATAAAATCTGCTGCACAGGTGTACAATACTCTTCATATCTGGCTGTCTTTCATATGATATATTTATCTGTATGTAACACATTTCCTGTCTATCTGTCTGTCTATACATGTTGCCTTTCATGTCAATGTATTCAAATGGGTATACTGATCTTCATAAACTTTATCTATCTATACAGTGTGTACATATCGCCTTTCAAATAAATAAATAAATAAATAAATAAATATATATATATATATATATATATTTGAAATATATATATATATATATATATATATATATATATATATATATATTTATTTGAAATATATATATAGTGCCTTTCTCATTTATCCATGCATGCACATATTGTTTTTATCTATCTATCTATCTATCTATCTATCTATCTATCTATCTATCTATCTTTACACAACACTACTTTTATATCTATCTATACTGTATATACATATTGACTTTCATGCCAATATATTTATATGAATATAGTGCCTTTTATATTGAAATATGACAAGTGTTTTATAATAATTAGACATGAAAGGCACTATATGATAGAAATGAAGTGTATTACACACATGTCTGTCTCCTCGCCCATTCACTTCCCAACCTGGTGATCCAGGGCAGAGTCACAAGCAGTCACAGGGAAGCTGGAGCCTAACCCAGCAAGCATCAGGTGCAAGGCAGGAGCAGTCCCTGGACAGGACACCACTCCATTGCAGGGTGAATAACGTAAAATAGTTTTCATAGATAGATAGACAGACAGGAAACACAGTATATGATAGCTAGGAAGGGTACTGTAGACTGATACAGTTTTTTTTTTATTTTTAGAAATTCTTTATTTAAAACAAAATAAAAGTAACAGCAGTTATACATCGAAGAAAGTGAACAGCAAATAATTACAGGAAAAAGACAAAGAAAAACTGCCATCAAACAAACTCAACTGACTTCTGAAGAGAATTCATCCTTTACCAGTCCGTAAATACCCCCCATCCACAATAAACAACAGCTCCCCAGCATCCCAATTGCATTTAAATGTGTTGATGTGAAAAATAACTTCATATGCAAATTTTATATTTAATCTGCTTTTAACTGTACACAGACAGACAGATAGTCAGATAGATAGATAGATAGATAGATAGATAGATAGATAGATAGATAGATAGCGTAGTTGGCAGGATTAGATAGATAGATAGATAGATAGATAGATAGATAGATAGCGTAGTTGGCAGGATTAGATAGATAGATAGATAGATAGATAGATAGATAGATAGATAGATAGATAGTATTTATTTCGTGTAGTTGGCAGGATTAGATAGATAGATAGATAGATAGATAGATAGATAGATAGATAGATAGATAGATAGATAGATAGCGTAGTTGGCAGGATTAGATAGATAGATAGATAGATAGATAGATAGATAGATAGATAGATAGATAGATAGATAGATAGATAGATAGATAGATGGGCTGTAACAGAGAGCCGTTAGTTAGTGTATTTAATCTCAACATAACCTGCGTGTGCACACGATCGCTCGTCCTAATCCTTGTTGAACTTTCTCACACAAGTTGCCAGGAGAGCCGGTTTTGGTCCCAGAAGCCGAGGACCGGCGTCGCCTCGAGCCGCTCTTCGACCCTCGGAGCCCCCTGCACCTTTCCGTCTGCGTTCCCCGTCTAAGCCTTTAATTTAATTTTTTTCTTTTCCTCCATGGAGCAGCGCCGGGTCGCGACCGATGACTGATTTCCCAGAACGGATCCCGACGAGAAGCCGCGCAGTGAGTTGTCCGCTCCTGGAAACTAAAGGCAACCTGTAGCGCTCGGAGCGCCGTGTGGAGCGAGCGAGCGAGCGAGCGGTGCGGTGCGCCTGTCTCTTTAAGAGCCCTCCGTCTATAGGGTGGCGCTTTCCTCTGCAAAGGCTTCTTGATATTAATAGTGTTGGTGTCTTGAAACTGACGTAATGCTTGGAGTCTGAGGTCCTGACAACCGATAACATTTCTGATAAAGAACTGGGCTCACTGCAAACTAACCTCCTTTTTTTCCAGACACGGGCGTTTATTATTAAACCCAATCCTCCTGGCCTGACCGCCTAGACAGACCTCTATGTATGTCTATGAGTATTAGAAATCTTTAACCCCTTCAAATAATCCGAGATCAACAAACAAACAACAGAAAGACGGTTCATGGCTCAAGCCAAAGAAAAAGCTCCACCATCTTTCAGGCTGCAAAGATTATTGCCATTTAATCAACAGGTAAGGAGACAACAAATCCTGCTAAGATTGCTACTGTGTGCCGAGATAAGGAAACGCTAAGGCAAGGCGCGATGCGAACGTATAGACGAGTTCCTGAATGGATGATCGCTTCGAAATGTTATGTAATGCTGGGGAGAGAGAGCTTGGGGATTTGTGAATCAGTTGTGAGCTACTTACTTTGCAAAAGAGGGGAGAAAAAAAAAGAGCAGGGGCTTCTCAGATTTCACATGGCATGTAAGGTTTTGTTAGGAAATGCACGAGAAATTGAGATCGGCTACTTGCAACTTGCAGTCGTCTCATATCGAGGAGGTCATATTGGAAGAAAAAAACGCAAACCTGAACACACACACACACACACACACACACACACACACACACACACACGGGCAGGCAGACGCACACACACAAAAAGGCAAACCAAAACACGAGATCTTCCAGTAGCTCGGTGGCTGAGGTGCTTTTTTTTTTGTTTTGTTTTGACAGTGCGGCGTTGCTAAATGCACAAAATAAAAAAAATGAAAGACGGAGACAAAGTTCTGAAAAGTACTTTGAGGCGGAACGTGTCGTTTTGCTGAAAGCCGTGCACTGAGGCGAATTTAATTGTTTTGCGCTGATCTGTGTGCGTGCGTGCACGCGTGCGTCGGAGTGGCCGCTGAGGAGGACAAGAAGAAGGAGAAAAAGAAAAAGAAGACGACTTAGAAGGAGAAATCTAAAGGCATTAACAGAAGAATCCGCTGATAATGACCGCTCGCAGCCCAAAGCCAGCTTCGTTTCATGTGGCCCGACGTTAATGATGCGCAGCCTAACCATGGATCGGGCCCGAGTTCACGAGTAAGTTGTTTTTTCTTTTACGTTGGGGAAGAACACAACGTGCTTCGGTGCTGGCGAGGGTGTCGGTGTAAATGCGCTTCAGAAACAGTTCAAGTGCGGAATGCTAATGGGCATCAGTTGCTGGTGCTAACTTTGTTTTTTTGTGTGCGACCCCGATTTTGTGTTGAGGGGGGGGGGGGGGGAGTAAAGCTGGGCAAGAAGTAAAAGGAACTAAAAGAAAAGTTTGAATGGTCCGCTGCATTTCTTAGCAGGAGTACATTCTTAAAAAAATAAGTATTAAACTCACGATTGAGATTTATTCACGCTGGCCGTTGCGTAAAAAGTCATCAGGGTTTCTCTTTTATTACTTGGAAAAGTCCCCGAGTTTTAATAACTAATCGCGGCCGGCCGGCTGTTAACGACGCTGCACTTAACGCGAGTTGACAGGCGATTCGCGCCGGCGTGATTCTGATCAACTGGAACTGCTGCGGACTTTGGGCTAACTCCGTTTTAATCTGCAGCTGACTTTCACAAGCGAAAAGAAACCGGCATGTATCGATTAAACCAAGCGTGACAAAGAACGACAAATGCGGTTTCGCTGACACTTGTACGTGCTACTAAATTAGAACTTGTGCTGCCTGATTTCGGATCGGCAGAAGTGACCGAGTTAACGATCCACAAGAAAGAGACGATTCAGCGAACACGCTCCTCGTAACTTTCCACTCCTTTCGAAACTGCACAATCGGTGTGTGTGTGTGTGTTTTCGTTTTCTTCAGACTTTGTGGTTAGTTTACTTTTAAATAAATAAATCGCGTGCGATCCCTTTCCATTCATTCGACTACTGTGTTTCACCCAGTATGACACAAAAAATCCCTTGTTGCTTCCAGTAGATGAATTACAGCGCTTCCTGTAAACGGCGAAACTGACAGCAGTGTCTGGAAATGATAGGGCGACAAAAAAA